>NW_026688252.1:0-150117 GCF_030445035.2 Dasypus novemcinctus | reverse complement strand
GTGCTAACATTCGTATCTCTCATACTAGCCTTTCCTATATAGGAAAGCATAACCGACGGTATAGCACCTAAGTCTTTAAACCTAAATGAAACAACATGGCAACTATGATTTACTTCTGAGAACTAAGCATTGTGTGCAGAGATTTTGCAGCTATCTCCTTTCCTTCAGTTTTTGTGCTAACATTCGTATCTCCAGAACTAGCATTTCTTATACAGGAAAGCATAACCGAGGGTATAGCACCTAACTCTTTAAACCTAAATGAAACAACATGGCACATATGATTTACTTCCGAGAACTAAGCATTGTGTGCAGAGGTTTTGCAGCTATCTCCTTTCCTTCAGTTTTTGTGCTAACATTCCTATATCAGAACCTAGCATTTACACTATAGGATAGGATTACCGTGGGTATAGCACCTCACTCTTTAAACCTAAATGAAACAACATGGCACATATGATTTCCTTCTGAAAACTAAGCATTGTGTGCAGAGATTTTTCAGCTATCTCCTTTCCTTCAGTTTTTGTGCTAACATTCCTATGTCTAAAACTAGCATTTACACTATAGGAAAGCATTAACGCGGGTATAGCACCTAACTCTTTAAACCTAAATGAAACAACATGGCACCTATGATTTACTTCTGAGAACTAAGCATTGTGTGCAGAGATTTTGCAGCTATCTCCATTCCTTCAGTTTTTGTGCTAACATTCGTATCTCCAAAACTAGCATTTCTTATACAAGAGAGCATAACTGAGGGTATAGCACCTAACTCTTTAAACCTAAATGAAACAACATGGGACATATGATTTACTTCTGAGAACTAAGCATTGTGTGCAGAGGTTTTGCAGCTATCTCCTTCTTTCCTTCAGTTTTTGTGCTAACATTCCTATATCAGAACCTAGCATTTACACTATAGGATAGGATTACCGCGGGTATAGGACCTAACTCTTTAAACCTAAATGAAAACAACATGGCCATATGATTTACTTCTGAGAACTAACCATTCTGTGCAGAGATTTTTTCAGCTATCTCCTTTCCTTCAGTTTTTGTGCTAACATTCCTTTGTCTACAACTAGCTTTTACACTATAGGAAAGCATTACCGCGGGTAGAGCACCTAACTCTTTAAACCGAAATGAAACAACATGGCACCTATGATTTACTTCTGAGAACTAAGCATTGTGTGCAGAGATTTTGCAGCTATCCCCTTTCCTTCAGTTTTAGTGCTAACATTCATATCTCGAGAACTAGCATTTCCTATACAGGAAAGCATAACCGAGGGTATAGCACCTAACTCTTTAAACCTAAATGAAACAACATGGCACATATGATTTACTTCTTAGAACTAACCATTGTGTGCAGAGATTTTGCAGCTATCTCCTTTCCTTCAGTTTTTGTGCTAACATTCGTATCTCTCATACTATCATTTCCTATGTAGGAAAGCATAACGGAGGGTATAGCACCTAACTCTTTAAACCTACATGAAATAACATGGCACATATGATTTACTTCTGAGAACTAAGCATTGTGTGCAGAGGTTTTGCAGTTAACTCCTTTCCTTCAGTTTTTGTGCTAACATTCGTATCTCTCATACTAGCATTTTCCTATATAGGAAAGCATAACCGAGGGTATAGCACCTAAGTCTTTAAACCTAAATGAAACAACATGGCAACTATGATTTACTTCTGAGAACTAAGCATTGTGTGCAGAGATTTTGCAGCTATCTCCTTTCCTTCAGTTTTTGTGCTAACATTCGTATCTCCAGAACTAGCATTTCTTATACAGGAAAGCATAACCGAGGGTATAGCACCTAACTCTTTAAACCTAAATGAAACAACATGGGACATATGATTTACTTCTGAGAACTAAGCATTGTGTGCAGAGGTTTTTGCAGCTATCTCCTTTCCTTCAGTTTTTGTGCTAACATTCCTATATCAGAACCTAGCATTTACACTATAGGATAGGATTACCGCGGGTATAGCACCTAACTCTTTAAACCCTAAATGAAACAACATGGCCATATGATTTACTTCTGAGAACTAACCATTCTGTGCAGAGATTTTTTCAGCTATCTCCTTTCCTTCAGTTTTTGTGCTAACATTCCTTTGTCTAAAACTAGCTTTTACACTATAGGAAAGCATTACCGCGGGTAGAGCACCTAACTCTTTAAACCTAAATGAAACGACATGGCACCTATGATTTACTTCTGAGAACTAAGCAATGTGTGCAGAGATTTTGCAGCTATCCCCTTTCCTTCAGTTTTTGTGCTAACATTCATATCTCCAGAACTAGCATTTCCTATACAGGAAAGCATAACCGAGGGTATAGCACCTAACTCTTTAAACCTAAATGAAACAACATGGCACATATGATTTACTTCTTAGAACTAACCATTGTGTGCAGAGATTTTGCAGCTATCTCCTTTCCTTCAGTTTTTGTGCTAACATTCGTATCTCTCATACTAGCATTTCCTATATAGGAAAGCATAACCGAGGGTATAGCACCTAACTCTTTAAACCTACATGAAATAACATGGCACATATGATTTACTTCTGAGAACTAAGCATTGTGTGCAGAGGTTTTTGCAGTTATCTCCTTTCCTTCAGTTTTTGTGCTAACATTCGTATCTCTCATACTAGCATTTCCTATATAGGAAAGCATAACCGAGGGTATAGCACCTAAGTCTTTAAACCTAAATGAAACAACATGGCAACTATGATTTACTTCTGAGAACTAAGCATTGTGTGCAGAGATTTTGCAGCTATCTCCTTTCCTTCAGTTTTTGTGCTAACATTCGTATCTCCAGAACTAGCATTTCTTATACAGGAAAGCATAACCGAGGGTATAGCACCTAACTCTTTAAACCTAAATGAAACAACATGGGACATATGATTTACTTCTGAGAACTAAGCATTGTGTGCAGAGGTTTTGCAGCTATCTCCTTTCCTTCAGTTTTTGTGCTAACATTCCTATATCAGAACCTAGCATTTACACTATAGGATAGGATTACCGCGGGTATAGCACCTAACTCTTTAAACCTAAATGAAACAACATGGCCATATGATTTACCTTCTGAGAACTAACCATTCTGTGCAGAGATTTTTCAGCTATCTCCTTTCCTTCAGTTTTTGTGCTAACATTCCTTTGTCTAAAACTAGCTTTTACACTATAGGAAAGCATTACCGCGGGTAGAGCACCTAACTCTTTAAACCTAAATGAAACAACATGGCACATATGATTTACTTCTGAGAACTAAGCATTGTGTGCAGAGATTTTGCAGCTATCTCCTTTCCTTCAGTTTTTGTGCTAACATTCCTCTGTCTAAAAACTAGCATTTACACTATAGGAAAGCATTACCGCGGGTATAGCACCTAACTCTTTAAACCGAAATGAAAACAAAATGCACATATGATTTACTTCCGAGAACTAAGCATTGTGTGCAGAAGTTTTGCAGCTATCTCCTTTCCTTCAGTTTTTGTGCTAACATTCCTATCTCTAAAACTAGCATTTCCTATATAGGAAAGCATAACCGAGGGTATAGCACCTCACTCTTTAAACCTAAATGAAACAACATGGCACATAGGATTTCCTTCTGAAAACTAAGCATTGTGTGCAGAGATTTTTCATCTATCTCCTTTCCTTCAGTTTTTGTGGTAACATTCCTATGTCTAAAACTAGCTTTTTACACTACAGGAAAGCATTACCTGGGGTATAGCACCTAACTCTTTAAACCTAAATGAAACAACATGGCACATATTATTTACTTCTGAGAACTAAGCAATGTGTGCAGAGATTTTGCAGCTATCCCCTTTCCTTCAGTTTTAGTGCTAACATTCATATCTCCAGAACTAGCATTTCCTATACAGGAAAGCATAACCGAGGGTAGCACCTAACTCTTTAAAACCTAAATGAAACAACATGGCACATATGATTTACTTCTTAGAACTAACCATTGGGTGCAGAGATTTTGCAGCTATCTCCTTTCCTTCAGTTTTTGTGCTAACATTCGTATCTCTCATACTAGCATTTCCTATATAGGAAAGCATAACCGAGGGTATAGCACCTAACTCTTTAAACCTACATGAAATAACATGGCACATATGATTTACTTCTGAGAACTAAGCATTGTGTGCAGAGGTTTTGCAGCTATCTCCTTTCCTTCAGTTTTTGTGCTAACATTCGTATCTCTCATACTAGCATTTCCTATATAGGAAAGCATAACCGAGGGTATAGCACCTAAGTCTTTAAACCTAAATGAAACAACACGGCAACTATGATTTACTTCTGAGAACTAAGCATTGTGTGCAGTGATTTTGCAGCTATCTCCTTTCCTTCAGTTTTTTGTGCTAACATTCGTATCTCCAGAACTAGCATTTCTTATACAGGAAAGCATAACCGAGGGTATAGAACCTAACTCTTTAAACCTAAATGAAACAACATGGCACATATGATTTCTTTCTGAAAACTAAGCATTGTGTGCAGAGATTTTTCAGCTATCTCCTTTCCTTCAGTTTTTGTGATAACATTCCTATGTCTAAAACTAGCATTTACACTATAGGTAAGCATTAACGCGGGTATAGCACCTAACTCTTTAAACCTAAATGAAAACAACATGGCCATATGATTTACTTCTGAAAACTAACCATTCTGTGCAGAGATTTTTCAGCTATCTCCTTTCCTTCAGTTTTTGTGCTAACATTCCTATGTCTAAAACTAGCTTTTACACTATAGGAAGCATTACCGCGGGTATAGCACCTAACTCTTTAAACCTAAATGAAACAACATGGCACATATGATTTACTTCTTAGAACTAACTATTGTGTGCAGAGATTTTGCAGCTATCTCCTTTCCTTCAGTTTTTGTGCTAACATTCGTATCTCTCATACTAGCCTTTCCTATATAGGAAAGCATAACCGAGGGTATAGCACCTAACCCTTTAAACCTACATGAAATAACATGGCACATATGATTTACTTCTGAGAACTAAGCATTGTGTGCAGAGGTTTTGCAGCTATCTCCTTTCCTTCAGTTTTTGTGCTAACATTCCTATGTCTAAAACTAGCATTTACACTATAGGAAAGCATTACCGCGGGTATAGCACCTAACTCTTTAAACCTAAATGAAACAACATGGCAACTATGATTTACTTCTGAGAACTAAGCATTGTGTGCAGAGGTTTTGCAGCTATCTCCTTTCCTTCAGTTTTTGTGCTAACATTCCTATATCAGAACCTAGCTTTTACACTATAGGATAGGATTACCGCGGGTATAGCACCTAACTCTTTAAACCTAAATGTAACAACATGGTACATATGATTTACTTCTGAGAACTAACCATTGTGTGCAGAGATTTTTCTGCTTTCTCCTTCCTTCAGTTTTTGTGCTATCATTCCTATGTCTAAAACTAGCTTTTACACTATAGAAAAGCATTACCGCGGGTAGAGCACCTAACTCTTTAAACCTAAATGAAACAACATGGCACATATGATTTACTTCTGAGAACTAACCATTGTGTGCAGAGATTTTGCAGCTATCTCCTTTCCTTCAGTTTTTGTGCTAACATTCGTATCTCTCATACTAGCATTTCCTATATAGGAAAGCATAACCGAGGGTATAGCACCTAACTCTTTAAACCTACATGAAATAACATGGCACATATGATTTACTTCTGAGAACTAAGCATTGTGTGCAGAGGTTTGCAGCTATCTCCTTTCCTTCAGTTTTTGTGCTAACATTCGTATCTCTCATACTAGCCTTTCCTATATAGGAAAGCATAACCGACGGTATAGCACCTAAGTCTTTAAACCTAAATGAAACAACATGGCAACTATGATTTACTTCTGAGAACTAAGCATTGTGTGCAGAGATTTTGCAGCTATCTCCTTTCCTTCAGTTTTTGTGCTAACATTCGTATCTCCAGAACTAGCATTTCTTATACAGGAAAGCTTAACCGAGGGTATAGCACCTAACTCTTTAAACCTAAATGAAACAACATGGGACATATGATTTACTTCTGAGAACTAAGCATTGTGTGCAGAGGTTTTGCAGCTATCTCCTTTCCTTCAGTTTTTGTGCTAACATTCCTATATCAGAACCTAGCATTTACACTATAGGATAGGATTACCGCGGGTATAGCACCTAACTCTTTAAACCTAAATGAAACAACATGGCCATATGATTTACTTCTGAGAACTAACCATTCTGTGCAGAGATTTTTCAGCTATCTCCTTTCCTTCAGTTTTTGTGCTAACATTCCTATGTCTAAAACTAGCTTTTACACTATAGGAAAGCATTACCGCGGGTAGAGCACCTAACTCTTTAAACCTAAATGAAACAACATGGCACCTATGATTTACTTCTGAGAACTAAGCATTGTGTGCAGAGATTTTGCAGCTATCTCCTTT
Source organism: Dasypus novemcinctus (assembly GCF_030445035.2). Taxonomy (NCBI): domain Eukaryota; kingdom Metazoa; phylum Chordata; class Mammalia; order Cingulata; family Dasypodidae; genus Dasypus; species Dasypus novemcinctus. The sequence goes on along the minus strand of NW_026688252.1, from coordinate 143,722 downwards.
CCTTCAGTTTTTGTGCTAACATTCCTATGTCTAAAACTAGCATTTACACTATAGGAAAGCATTACCGCGGGTATAGCACCTAACTCTTTAAACCAAAATGAAACAACATGGCACATATGATTTACTTCCGAGAACTAAGCATTGTGTGCAGAGGTTTTGCAGCTATCTCCTTTCCTTCAGTTTTTGTGCTAACATTCGTATCTCTAAAACTAGCATTTCCTGTATAGGAAAGCATAACCGAGGGTATAGCACCTCACTCTTTAAACCTAAATGAAACAACATGGCACATATGATTTCCTTCTGAAAACTAAGCATTGTGTGCAGAGATTTTTCAGCTATCTCCTTTCCTTCAGTTTTTGTGCTAACATTCCTATGTCTAAAACTAGCATTTACACTATAGGAAAGCATTAACGCGGGTATAGCACCTAACTCTTTAAACCTAAATGAAACAACATGGCACCTATGATTTACTTCCGAGAACTAAGCATTGTGTGCAGAGGTTTTGCAGCTATCTCCTTTCCTTCAGTTTTAGTGCTAACATTCATATCTCCAGAACTAGCATTTCCTATACAGGAAAGCATAACCGAGGGTAGCACCTAACTCTTTAAACCTAAATGAAACAACATGGCACATATGATTTACTTCTTAGAACTAACCATTGTGTGCAGAGATTTTGCAGCTATCTCCTTTCCTTCAGTTTTTGTTCTAACATTCGTATCTCTCATACTAGCATTTCCTGTATAGGAAAGCATAACCGAGGGTATAGCACCTAACTCTTTAAACCTACATGAAATAACATGGCACATATGAATTACTTCTGAGAACTAAGCATTGTGTGCAGAGATTTTGCAGCTATCTCCTTTCCTTCAGTTTTTGTGCTAACATTCGTATCTCCAGAACTAGCATTTCTTATACAGGAAAGCATAACCGAGGGTATAGCACCTAACTCTTTAAACCTAAATGAAACAACATGGGACATATGATTTACTTCTGAGAACTAAGCATTGTGTGCAGAGGTTTTGCAGCTATCTCCTTTCCTTTAGTTTTTGTGCTAACATTCGTATATCAGAATCTAGCATTTACACTATAGGATAGGATTACCGCGGGTATAGCACCTAACTCTTTAAACCTAAATGAAACAACATGGCCATATGATTTACTTCTGAGAACTAACCATTCTGTGCAGAGATTTTTCAGCTATCTCCTTTCCTTCAGTTTTTGTGCTAACATTCCTATGTCTAAAACTAGCTTTTACACTATAGGAAAGCATTACCGCGGGTAGAGCACCTAACTCTTTAAACCTAAATGAAACAACATGGCACCTATGATTTACTTCTGAGAACTAAGCATTGTGTGCAGAGATTTTGCAGCTATCTCCTTTCTTTCAGTTTTTGTGCTAACATTCGTATCTCCAGAACTAGCATTTCTTATACAGGAGAGCATAACCGAAGGTATAGCACCTAACTCTTTAAACCTAAATGAAACAACATGGGACATATGATTTACTTCTGAGAACTAAGCATTGTGTGCAGAGGTTTTGCAGCTATCTCCTTTCCTTCAGTTTTTGTGCTAACATTCCTACATCAGAACCTAGCATTTACACTATAGGATAGGATTACCGCGGGTATAGCACCTAACTCTTTAAACCTAAATGAAACAACATGGCCATATGATTTACTTCTGAGAACTAACCATTCTGTGCAGAGATTTTTCAGCTATCTCCTTTCCTTCAGTCTTTGTGCTAACATTCCTATGTCTAAAACTAGCATTTACACTATAGGAAAGCATTAACGCGGGTATAGCACCTAACTCTTTAAACCTAAATGAAACAACAAGGCACCTATGATTTACTTCTGAGAACTAAGCATTGTGTGCAGAGATTTTGCAGCTATCTCCTTTACTTCAGTTTTTGTGCTAACATTCGTATCTCCAGAACTAGCATTTCTTATACAGGAGAGCATAACCGAGGGTATAGCACCTAACTCTTTAAACCTAAATGAAACAACATGGGACATATGATTTACTTCTGAGAACTAAGCATTGTGTGCAGAGGTTTTGCAGCTATCTCCTTTCCTTCAGTTTTTGTGCTAACATTCCTATATCAGAACCTAGCATTTACACTATAGGATAGGATTACCGCGGGTATAGCACCTAACTCTTTAAACCTAAATGAAACAACATGGCCATATGATTTACTTCTGAGAACTAACCATTCTGTGCAGAGATTTTTCAGCTATCTCCTTTCCTTCAGTTTTTGTGCTAACATTCCTATGTCTAAAATTAGCTTTTACACTATAGGAAAGCATTACCTGGGGTATAGCACCTAACTCTTTAAACCTAAATGAAACAACATGGCACATATGATTTACTTCTGAGAACTAAGCAATGTGTGCAGAGATTTTGCAGCTATCCCCTTTCCTTCAGTTTTAGTGCTAACATTCATATCTCCAGAACTAGCATTTCCTTTACAGGAAAGCATAACCGAGGGTATAGCACCTAACTCTTTAAACCTAAATGAAACAACATGGCACATATGATTTACTTCTTAGAACTAACCATTGTGTGCAGAGATTTTGCAGCTATCTCCTTTCCTTCAGTTTTTGTGCTAACATTCGTATCTCTCATACTAGCATTTCCTATATAGGAAAGCATAACCGAGGGTATAGCACCTAACTCTTTAAACCTACATGAAATAACATGGCACATATGATTTACTTCTGAGAACTAAGCATTGTGTGCAGAGGTTTTGCAGCTATCTCCTTTCCTTCAGTTTTTGTGCTAACATTCGTATCTCTCATACTAGCCTTTCCTATATAGGAAAGCATAACCGACGGTATAGCACCTAAGTCTTTAAACCTAAATGAAACAACATGGCAACTATGATTTACTTCTGAGAACTAAGCATTGTGTGCAGAGATTTTGCAGCTATCTCCTTTCCTTCAGTTTTTGTGCTAACATTCGTATCTCCAGAACTAGCATTTCTTATACAGGAAAGCATAACCGAGGGTATAGCACCTAACTCTTTAAACCTAAATGAAACAACATGGCACATATGATTTACTTCCGAGAACTAAGCATTGTGTGCAGAGGTTTTGCAGCTATCTCCTTTCCTTCAGTTTTTGTGCTAACATTCCTATATCAGAACCTAGCATTTACACTATAGGATAGGATTACCGTGGGTATAGCACCTCACTCTTTAAACCTAAATGAAACAACATGGCACATATGATTTCCTTCTGAAAACTAAGCATTGTGTGCAGAGATTTTTCAGCTATCTCCTTTCCTTCAGTTTTTGTGCTAACATTCCTATGTCTAAAACTAGCATTTACACTATAGGAAAGCATTAACGCGGGTATAGCACCTAACTCTTTAAACCTAAATGAAACAACATGGCACCTATGATTTACTTCTGAGAACTAAGCATTGTGTGCAGAGATTTTGCAGCTATCTCCATTCCTTCAGTTTTTGTGCTAACATTCGTATCTCCAAAACTAGCATTTCTTATACAAGAGAGCATAACTGAGGGTATAGCACCTAACTCTTTAAACCTAAATGAAACAACATGGGACATATGATTTACTTCTGAGAACTAAGCATTGTGTGCAGAGGTTTTGCAGCTATCTCCTTTCCTTCAGTTTTTGTGCTAACATTCCTATATCAGAACCTAGCATTTACACTATAGGATAGGATTACCGCGGGTATAGGACCTAACTCTTTAAACCTAAATGAAACAACATGGCCATATGATTTACTTCTGAGAACTAACCATTCTGTGCAGAAATTTTTCAGCTATCTCCTTTCCTTCAGTTTTTGTGCTAACATTCCTTTGTCTACAACTAGCTTTTACACTATAGGAAAGCATTACCGCGGGTAGAGCACCTAACTCTTTAAACCTAAATGAAACAACATGGCACCTATGATTTACTTCTGAGAACTAAGCATTGTGTGCAGAGATTTTGCAGCTATCCCCTTTCCTTCAGTTTTAGTGCTAACATTCATATCTCGAGAACTAGCATTTCCTATACAGGAAAGCATAACCGAGGGTATAGCACCTAACTCTTTAAACCTAAATGAAACAACATGGCACATATGATTTACTTCTTAGAACTAACCATTGTGTGCAGAGATTTTGCAGCTATCTCCTTTCCTTCAGTTTTTGTGCTAACATTCGTATCTCTCATACTATCATTTCCTATGTAGGAAAGCATAACGGAGGGTATAGCACCTAACTCTTTAAACCTACATGAAATAACATGGCACATATGATTTACTTCTGAGAACTAAGCATTGTGTGCAGAGGTTTTGCAGTTAACTCCTTTCCTTCAGTTTTTGTGCTAACATTCGTATCTCTCATACTAGCATTTCCTATATAGGAAAGCATAACCGAGGGTATAGCACCTAAGTCTTTAAACCTAAATGAAACAACATGGCAACTATGATTTACTTCTGAGAACTAAGCATTGTGTGCAGAGATTTTGCAGCTATCTCCTTTCCTTCAGTTTTTGTGCTAACATTCGTATCTCCAGAACTAGCATTTCTTATACAGGAAAGCATAACCGAGGGTATAGCACCTAACTCTTTAAACCTAAATGAAACAACATGGGACATATGATTTACTTCTGAGAACTAAGCATTGTGTGCAGAGGTTTTGCAGCTATCTCCTTTCCTTCAGTTTTTGTGCTAACATTCCTATATCAGAACCTAGCATTTACACTATAGGATAGGATTACCGCGGGTATAGCACCTAACTCTTTAAACCTAAATGAAACAACATGGCCATATGATTTACTTCTGAGAACTAACCATTCTGTGCAGAGATTTTTCAGCTATCTCCTTTCCTTCAGTTTTTGTGCTAACATTCCTTTGTCTAAAACTAGCTTTTACACTATAGGAAAGCATTACCGCGGGTAGAGCACCTAACTCTTTAAACCTAAATGAAACAACATGGCACATATGATTTACTTCTGAGAACTAAGCATTGTGTGCAGAGATTTTGCAGCTATCTCCTTTCCTTCAGTTTTTGTGCTAACATTCCTCTGTCTAAAACTAGCATTTACACTATAGGAAAGCATTACCGCGGGTATAGCACCTAACTCTTTAAACCGAAATGAAACAAAATGCACATATGATTTACTTCCGAGAACTAAGCATTGTGTGCAGAAGTTTTGCAGCTATCTCCTTTCCTTCAGTTTTTGTGCTAACATTCCTATCTCTAAAACTAGCATTTCCTATATAGGAAAGCATAACCGAGGGTATAGCACCTCACTCTTTAAACCTAAATGAAACAACATGGCACATAGGATTTCCTTCTGAAAACTAAGCATTGTGTGCAGAGATTTTTCATCTATCTCCTTTCCTTCAGTTTTTGTGGTAACATTCCTATGTCTAAAACTAGCTTTTACACTACAGGAAAGCATTACCTGGGGTATAGCACCTAACTCTTTAAACCTAAATGAAACAACATGGCACATATTATTTACTTCTGAGAACTAAGCAATGTGTGCAGAGATTTTGCAGCTATCCCCTTTCCTTCAGTTTTAGTGCTAACATTCATATCTCCAGAACTAGCATTTCCTATACAGGAAAGCATAACCGAGGGTAGCACCTAACTCTTTAAACCTAAATGAAACAACATGGCACATATGATTTACTTCTTAGAACTAACCATTGGGTGCAGAGATTTTGCAGCTATCTCCTTTCCTTCAGTTTTTGTGCTAACATTCGTATCTCTCATACTAGCATTTCCTATATAGGAAAGCATAACCGAGGGTATAGCACCTAACTCTTTAAACCTACATGAAATAACATGGCACATATGATTTACTTCTGAGAACTAAGCATTGTGTGCAGAGGTTTTGCAGCTATCTCCTTTCCTTCAGTTTTTGTGCTAACATTCGTATCTCTCATACTAGCATTTCCTATATAGGAAAGCATAACCGAGGGTATAGCACCTAAGTCTTTAAACCTAAATGAAACAACACGGCAACTATGATTTACTTCTGAGAACTAAGCATTGTGTGCAGTGATTTTGCAGCTATCTCCTTTCCTTCAGTTTTTGTGCTAACATTCGTATCTCCAGAACTAGCATTTCTTATACAGGAAAGCATAACCGAGGGTATAGAACCTAACTCTTTAAACCTAAATGAAACAACATGGCACATATGATTTCTTTCTGAAAACTAAGCATTGTGTGCAGAGATTTTTCAGCTATCTCCTTTCCTTCAGTTTTTGTGATAACATTCCTATGTCTAAAACTAGCATTTACACTATAGGTAAGCATTAACGCGGGTATAGCACCTAACTCTTTAAACCTAAATGAAACAACATGGCCATATGATTTACTTCTGAAAACTAACCATTCTGTGCAGAGATTTTTCAGCTATCTCCTTTCCTTCAGTTTTTGTGCTAACATTCCTATGTCTAAAACTAGCTTTTACACTATAGGAAGCATTACCGCGGGTATAGCACCTAACTCTTTAAACCTAAATGAAACAACATGGCACATATGATTTACTTCTGAGAACTAGGCAATGTGTGCAGAGATTTTGCAGCTATCTCCTTTCCTTCAGTTTTTGTGCTAACATTCGTATCTCCATAACTAGCATTTCCTATACAGGAAAGCATAACCGAGGGTATAGCACCTAACTCTTTAAACCTAAATGAAACAACATGGCACATATGATTTACTTCTGAGAACTAAGCATTGTGTGCAGAGGTTTTGCAGCTATCTCCTTTCCTTCAGTTTTTGTGCTAACATTCGTATCTCTCATACTAGCATTTCCTATATAGGAAAGCATAACCGAGGGTATAGCAACTCACTCTTTAAACCTAAATGAAACAACATGGCACATATGATTTACTTCCGAGAAGTAAGCATTGTGTCCAGAGGTTTTGCAGCTATCTCCTTTCCTTCAGTTTTTGTGCTAACATTCCTATGTCTAAAACTAGCATTTACACCATAGGAAAGCATTACGGCGGGTATAGCACCTAACTCTTTAAACCTAAATGAAACAACATGGCAACTATGATTTACTTCTGAGAACTAAGCATTGTGTGCAGAGGTTTTGCAGCTATCTCCTTTCCTTCAGTTTTTGTGCTAACATTCCTATATCAGAACCTAGCTTTTACACTATAGGATAGGATTACCGCGGGTATAGCACCTAACTCTTTAAACCTAAATGTAACAACATGGTACATATGATTTACTTCTGAGAACTAACCATTGTGTGCAGAGATTTTTCTGCTTTCTCCTTCCTTCAGTTTTTGTGCTATCATTCCTATGTCTAAAACTAGCTTTTACACTATAGGAAAGCATTACCGCGGGTAGAGCACCTAACTCTTTAAACCTAAATGAAACAACATGGCACATATGATTTACTTCTGAGAACTAACCATTGTGTGCAGAGATTTTGCAGCTATCTCCTTTCCTTCCGTTTTTGTGCTAACATTCGTATCTCTCATACTAGCATTTCCTATATAGGAAAGCATAACCGAGGGTATAGCACCTAACTCTTTAAACCTACATGAAATAACATGGCACATATGATTTACTTCTGAGAACTAAGCATTGTGTGCAGAGGTTTGCAGCTATCTCCTTTCCTTCAGTTTTTGTGCTAACATTCGTATCTCTCATACTAGCCTTTCCTATATAGGAAAGCATAACCGACGGTATAGCAACTAAGTCTTTAAACCTAAATGAAACAACATGGCAACTATGATTTACTTCTGAGAACTAAGCATTGTGTGCAGAGATTTTGCAGCTATCTCCTTTCCTTCAGTTTTTGTGCTAACATTCGTATCTCCAGAACTAGCATTTCTTATAAAGGAAAGCTTAACCGAGGGTATAGCACCTAACTCTTTAAACCTAAATGAAACAACATGGGACATATGATTTACTTCTGAGAACTAAGCATTGTGTGCAGAGGTTTTGCAGCTATCTCCTTTCCTTCAGTTTTTGTGCTAACATTCCTATATCAGAACCTAGCATTTACACTATAGGATAGGATTACCGCGGGTATAGCACCTAACTCTTTAAACCTAAATGAAACAACATGGCCATATGATTTACTTCTGAGAACTAACCATTCTGTGCAGAGATTTTTCAGCTATCTCCTTTCCTTCAGTTTTTGTGCTAACATTCCTATGTCTAAAACTAGCTTTTACACTATAAGAAAGCATTACCGCGGGTAGAGCACCTAACTCTTTAAACCTAAATGAAACAACATGGCACCTATGATTTACTTCTGAGAACTAAGCATTGTGTGCAGAGATTTTGCAGCTATCTCCTTTCCTTCAGTTTTTGTGCTAACATTCCTATGTCTAAAACTAGCATTTACACTATAGGAAAGCATTACCGCGGGTATAGCACCTAACTCTTTAAACCAAAATGAAACAACATGGCACATATGATTTACTTCCGAGAACTAAGCATTGTGTGCAGAGGTTTTGCAGCTATCTCCTTTCCTTCAGTTTTTGTGCTAACATTCGTATCTCTAAAACTAGCATTTCCTGTATAGGAAAGCATAACCGAGGGTATAGCACCTCACTCTTTAAACCTAAATGAAACAACATGGCACATATGATTTCCTTCTGAAAACTAAGCATTGTGTGCAGAGATTTTTCAGCTATCTCCTTTCCTTCAGTTTTTGTGCTAACATTCCTATGTCTAAAACTAGCATTTACACTATAGGAAAGCATTAACGCGGGTATAGCACCTAACTCTTTAAACCTAAATGAAACAACATGGCACCTATGATTTACTTCCGAGAACTAAGCATTGTGTGCAGAGGTTTTGCAGCTATCTCCTTTCCTTCAGTTTTAGTGCTAACATTCATATCTCCAGAACTAGCATTTCCTATACAGGAAAGCATAACCGAGGGTAGCACCTAACTCTTTAAACCTAAATGAAACAACATGGCACATATGATTTACTTCTTAGAACTAACCATTGTGTGCAGAGATTTTGCAGCTATCTCCTTTCCTTCAGTTTTTGTGCTAACATTCGTATCTCTCATACTAGCATTTCCTATATAGGAAAGCATAACCGAGGGTATAGCACCTAACTCTATAAAACCTACATGAAATAACATGGCACATATGATTTACTTCTGAGAACTAAGCATTGTGTGCAGAGGTTTTGCAGCTATCTCCTTTCCTTCAGTTTTTGTGCTAACATTCGTATCTCTCATACTAGCATTTCCTATATAGGAAAACATAACCGAGGGTATAGCACCTAAGTCTTTAAACCTAAATGAAACAACATGGCAACTATGATTTACTTCTGAGAACTAAGCATTGTGTGCAGAGATTTTGCAGCTATCTCCTTTCCTTCAGTTTTTGTGCTAACATTCGTATCTCCAGAACTAGCATTTCTTATACAGGAAAGCATAACCGAGGGTATAGCACCTAACTCTTTAAACCTAAATGAAACAACATGGGACATATGATTTACTTCTGAGAACTAAGCATTGTGTGCAGAGGTTTTGCAGCTATCTCCTTTCCTTCAGTTTTTGTGCTAACATTCCTATATCAGAACCTAGCATTTACACTATAGGATAGGATTACCGCGGGTATAGCACCTAACTCTTTAAACCTAAATGAAACAACATGGCCATATGATTTACTTCTGAGAACTAACCATTCTGTGCAGAGATTTTTCAGCTATCTCCTTTCCTTCAGTTTTTGTGCTAACATTCCTTTGTCTAAAACTAGCTTTTACACTATAGGAAAGCATTACCGCGGGTAGAGCACCTAACTCTTTAAACCTAAATGAAACAACATGGCACATATGATTTACTTCTGAGAACTAAGCATTGTGTGCAGAGATTTTGCAGCTATCTCCTTTCCTTCAGTTTTTGTGCTAACATTCCTCTGTCTAAAACTAGCATTTACACTATAGGAAAGCATTACCGCGGGTATAGCACCTAACTCTTTAAACCGAAATGAAACAAAATGCACATATGATTTACTTCCGAGAACTAAGCATTGTGTGCAGAAGTTTTGCAGCTATCTCCTTTCCTTCAGTTTTTGTGCTAACATTCCTATCTCTAAAACTAGTATTTCCTATATAGGAAAGCATAACCGAGGGTATAGCACCTCACTCTTTAAACCTAAATGAAACAACATGGCACATAGGATTTCCTTCTGAAAACTAAGCATTGTGTGCAGAGATTTTTCATCTATCTCCTTTCCTTCAGTTTTTGTGGTAACATTCCTATGTCTAAAACTAGCTTTTACACTACAGGAAAGCATTACCTGGGGTATAGCACCTAACTCTTTAAACCTAAATGAAACAACATGGCACATATTATTTACTTCTGAGAACTAAGCAATGTGTGCAGAGATTTTGCAGCTATCCCCTTTCCTTCAGTTTTAGTGCTAACATTCATATCTCCAGAACTAGCATTTCCTATACAGGAAAGCATAACCGAGGGTAGCACCTAACTCTTTAAACCTAAATGAAACAACATGGCACATATGATTTACTTCTTAGAACTAACCATTGGGTGCAGAGATTTTGCAGCTATCTCCTTTCCTTCAGTTTTTGTGCTAACATTCGTATCTCTCATACTAGCATTTCCTATATAGGAAAGCATAACCGAGGGTATAGCACCTAACTCTTTAAACCTACATGAAATAACATGGCACATATGATTTACTTCTGAGAACTAAGCATTGTGTGCAGACGTTTTGCAGCTATCTCCTTTCCTTCAGTTTTTGTGCTAACATTCGTATCTCTCATACTAGCATTTCCTATATAGGAAAGCATAACCGAGGGTATAGCACCTAAGTCTTTAAACCTAAATGAAACAACACGGCAACTATGATTTACTTCTGAGAACTAAGCATTGTGTGCAGTGATTTTGCAGCTATCTCCTTTCCTTCAGTTTTTGTGCTAACATTCGTATCTCCAGAACTAGCATTTCTTATACAGGAAAGCATAACCGAGGGTATAGAACCTAACTCTTTAAACCTAAATGAAACAACATGGCACATATGATTTCTTTCTGAAAACTAAGCATTGTGTGCAGAGATTTTTCAGCTATCTCCTTTCCTTCAGTTTTTGTGCTAACATTCCTATGTCTAAAACTAGCATTTACACTATAGGTAAGCATTAACGCGGGTATAGCACCTAACTCTTTAAACCTAAATGAAACAACATGGCCATATGATTTACTTCTGAAAACTAACCATTCTGTGCAGAGATTTTTCAGCTATCTCCTTTCCTTCAGTTTTTGTGCTAACATTCCTATGTCTAAAACTAGCTTTTACACTATAGGAAGCATTACCGCGGGTATAGCACCTAACTCTTTAAACCTAAATGAAACAACATGGCACATATGATTTACTTCTGAGAACTAGGCAATGTGTGCAGAGATTTTGCAGCTATCTCCTTTCCTTCAGTTTTTGTGCTAACATTCGTATCTCCATAACTAGCATTTCCTATACAGGAAAGCATAACCGAGGGTATAGCACCTAACTCTTTAAACCTAAATGAAACAACATGGCACATATGATTTACTTCTGAGAACTAAGCATTGTGTGCAGAGGTTTTGCAGCTATCTCCTTTCCTTCAGTTTTTGTGCTAACATTCGTATCTCTCATACTAGCATTTCCTATATAGGAAAGCATAACCGAGGGTATAGCAACTCACTCTTTAAACCTAAATGAAACAACATGGCACATATGATTTACTTCCGAGAAGTAAGCATTGTGTCCAGAGGTTTTGCAGCTATCTCCTTTCCTTCAGTTTTTGTGCTAACATTCCTATGTCTAAAACTAGCATTTACACCATAGGAAAGCATTACGGCGGGTATAGCACCTAACTCTTTAAACCTAAATGAAACAACATGGCAACTATGATTTACTTCTGAGAACTAAGCATTGTGTGCAGAGGTTTTGCAGCTATCTCCTTTCCTTCAGTTTTTGTGCTAACATTCCTATATCAGAACCTAGCTTTTACACTATAGGATAGGATTACCGCGGGTATAGCACCTAACTCTTTAAACCTAAATGTAACAACATGGTACATATGATTTACTTCTGAGAACTAACCATTGTGTGCAGAGATTTTTCTGCTTTCTCCTTCCTTCAGTTTTTGTGCTATCATTCCTATGTCTAAAACTAGCTTTTACACTATAGGAAAGCATTACCGCGGGTAGAGCACCTAACTCTTTAAACCTAAATGAAACAACATGGCACATATGATTTACTTCTGAGAACTAACCATTGTGTGCAGAGATTTTGCAGCTATCTCCTTTCCTTCCGTTTTTGTGCTAACATTCGTATCTCTCATACTAGCATTTCCTATATAGGAAAGCATAACCGAGGGTATAGCACCTAACTCTTTAAACCTACATGAAATAACATGGCACATATGATTTACTTCTGAGAACTAAGCATTGTGTGCAGAGGTTTGCAGCTATCTCCTTTCCTTCAGTTTTTGTGCTAACATTCGTATCTCTCATACTAGCCTTTCCTATATAGGAAAGCATAACCGACGGTATAGCACCTAAGTCTTTAAACCTAAATGAAACAACATGGCAACTATGATTTACTTCTGAGAACTAAGCATTGTGTGCAGAGATTTTGCAGCTATCTCCTTTCCTTCAGTTTTTGTGCTAACATTCGTATCTCCAGAACTAGCATTTCTTATACAGGAAAGCTTAACCGAGGGTATAGCACCTAACTCTTTAAACCTAAATGAAACAACATGGGACATATGATTTACTTCTGAGAACTAAGCATTGTGTGCAGAGGTTTTGCAGCTATCTCCTTTCCTTCAGTTTTTGTGCTAACATTCCTATATCAGAACCTAGCATTTACACTATAGGATAGGATTACCGCGGGTATAGCACCTAACTCTTTAAACCTAAATGAAACAACATGGCCATATGATTTACTTCTGAGAACTAACCATTCTGTGCAGAGATTTTTCAGCTATCTCCTTTCCTTCAGTTTTTGTGCTAACATTCCTATGTCTAAAACTAGCTTTTACACTATAAGAAAGCATTACCGCGGGTAGAGCACCTAACTCTTTAAACCTAAATGAAACAACATGGCACCTATGATTTACTTCTGAGAACTAAGCATTGTGTGCAGAGATTTTGCAGCTATCTCCTTTCCTTCAGTTTTTGTGCTAACATTCCTATGTCTAAAACTAGCATTTACACTATAGGAAAGCATTACCGCGGGTATAGCACCTAACTCTTTAAACCAAAATGAAACAACATGGCACATATGATTTACTTCCGAGAACTAAGCATTGTGTGCAGAGGTTTTGCAGCTATCTCCTTTCCTTCAGTTTTTGTGCTAACATTCGTATCTCTAAAACTAGCATTTCCTGTATAGGAAAGCATAACCGAGGGTATAGCACCTCACTCTTTAAACCTAAATGAAACAACATGGCACATATGATTTCCTTCTGAAAACTAAGCATTGTGTGCAGAGATTTTTCAGCTATCTCCTTTCCTTCAGTTTTTGTGCTAACATTCCTATGTCTAAAACTAGCATTTACACTATAGGAAAGCATTAACGCGGGTATAGCACCTAACTCTTTAAACCTAAATGAAACAACATGGCACCTATGATTTACTTCCGAGAACTAAGCATTGTGTGCAGAGGTTTTGCAGCTATCTCCTTTCCTTCAGTTTTAGTGCTAACATTCATATCTCCAGAACTAGCATTTCCTATACAGGAAAGCATAACCGAGGGTAGCACCTAACTCTTTAAACCTAAATGAAACAACATGGCACATATGATTTACTTCTTAGAACTAACCATTGTGTGCAGAGGTTTTGCAGCTATCTCCTTTCCTTCAGTTTTTGTGCTAACATTCGTATCTCTCATACTAGCATTTCCTATATAGGAAAACATAACCGAGGGTATAGCACCTAAGTCTTTAAACCTAAATGAAACAACATGGCAACTATGATTTACTTCTGAGAACTAAGCATTGTGTGCAGAGATTTTGCAGCTATCTCCTTTCCTTCAGTTTTTGTGCTAACATTCGTATCTCCAGAACTAGCATTTCTTATACAGGAAAGCATAACCGAGGGTATAGCACCTAACTCTTTAAACCTAAATGAAACAACATGGGACATATGATTTACTTCTGAGAACTAAGCATTGTGTGCAGAGGTTTTGCAGCTATCTCCTTTCCTTCAGTTTTTGTGCTAACATTCCTATATCAGAACCTAGCATTTACACTATAGGATAGGATTACCGCGGGTATAGCACCTAACTCTTTAAACCTAAATGAAACAACATGGCCATATGATTTACTTCTGAGAACTAACCATTCTGTGCAGAGATTTTTCAGCTATCTCCTTTCCTTCAGTTTTTGTGCTAACATTCCTTTGTCTAAAACTAGCTTTTACACTATAGGAAAGCATTACCGCGGGTAGAGCACCTAACTCTTTAAACCTAAATGAAACAACATGGCACATATGATTTACTTCTGAGAACTAAGCATTGTGTGCAGAGATTTTGCAGCTATCTCCTTTCCTTCAGTTTTTGTGCTAACATTCCTCTGTCTAAAACTAGCATTTACACTATAGGAAAGCATTACCGCGGGTATAGCACCTAACTCTTTAAACCTAAATGAAACAACATGGCACATATGATTTACTTCTGAGAACTAGGCAATGTGTGCAGAGATTTTGCAGCTATCTCCTTTCCTTCAGTTTTTGTGCTAACATCCGCTCCATAACTACCATTTCCTATACAGGAAAGCATAACCGAGGGTATAGCACCTAACTCTTTAAACCTAAATGAAACAACATGGCACATATGATTTACTTCTTAGAACTAACTACTGTGTGCAGAGATTTTGCAGCTATCTCCTTTCCTTCAGTTTTTGTGCTAACATTCGTATCTCTCATACTAGCCTTTCCTATATAGGAAAGCATAACCGAGGGTATAGCACCTAACCCTTTAAACCTACATGAAATAACATGGCACATATGATTTACTTCTGAGAACTAAGCATTGTGTGCAGAGGTTTTGCAGCTATCTCCTTTCCTTCAGTTTTTGTGCTAACATTCGTATCTCTCATACTAGCATTTCCTATATAGGAAAGCATAACCGAGGGTATAGCAACTCACTCTTTAAACCTAAATGAAACAACATGGCACATATGATTTACTTCCGAGAAGTAAGCATTGTGTCCAGAGGTTTTGCAGCTATCTCCTTTCCTTCAGTTTTTGTGCTAACATTCCTAAGTCTAAAACTAGCATTTACACCATAGGAAAGCATTACCGCGGGTATAGCACCTAACTCTTTAAACCTAGATGAAACAACATGGCACATATGATTTACTTCTGAGAACTAAACAATGTGTGCAGAGATTTTGCAGCTATCCCCTTTCCTTCAGTTTTAGTGCTAACATTCATATCTCCAGAACTAGCATTTCCTATACAGGAAAGCATAACCGAGGGTATAGCACCTAACTCTTTAAACCTAAATGAAACAACATGGCAGATATGATTTACTTCTGAGAACTAAGCATTGTGTGTAGAGGTTTTGCAGCTATCTCCTTTCCTTCAGTTTTTGTGCTAACATTCTTATATCAGAACCTAGCATTTACATTATAGGATAGGATTACCGCGGGTATAGCACCTAACTCTTTAAACCTAAATGAAACAACATGGCCATATGATTTACTTCTGAGAACTAACCATTCTGTGCAGAGATTTTTCAGCTATCTCCTTTCCTTCAGTTTTTGTGCTAACATTCCTATGTCTAAAACTAGCTTTTACACTGTAGGAAAGCATTAGGGCGGGTAGAGCACCTAACTCTTTAAACCTAAATGAAACAACATGGCACCTATGATTTACTTCTGAGAACTAAGCATTGTGTGCAGAGATTTTGCAGCTATCTCCTTTCCTTCAGTTTTTGTGCTAACATTCCTATGTCTAAAACTAGCATTTACACTATAGGAAAGCATTACCGCGGGTATAGCACCTAACTCTTTAAACCAAAATGAAACAACATGGCACATATGATTTACTTCCGGGAACTAAGCATTGTGTGCAGAGGTTTTGCAGCTACCTCCTTTCCTTCAGTTTTTGTGCTAACATTCGTATCTCTCATACTAGCATTTCCTATATAGGAAAGCATAACCGAGGGTATAGCACCTAACTCTTTAAACCTACATGAAATAACATGGCACATATGATTTACTTCTGAGAACTAAGCATTGTGTGCAGAGGTTTTGCAGCTATCTCCTTTCCTTCCGTTTTTGTGCTAACATTCGTATCTCTCATACTAGCATTTCCTAGATAGGAAAGCATAACAGACGGTATAGCACCTAAGTCTTTAAACCTAAATGAAACAACATGGCAACTATGATTTACTTCTGAGAACTAAGCATTGTGTGCAGAGGTTTTGCAGCTATCTCCTTTCCTTCAGTTTTTGTGCTAACATTCTTATATCAGAACCTAACATTTACACTATAGGATAGGATTACCGCGGGTATAGCACCTAACTCTTTAAACCTAAATGAAACAACATGGCCATATGATTTACTTCTGAGAACTAACCATTCTGTGCAGAGATTTTTCAGCTATCTCCTTTCCTTCAGTTTTTGTGCTAACATTCCTATGCCTAAAACTAGCTTTTACACTATAGGAAAGCATTACCGCGGGTAGAGCACCTAACTCTTTAAACCTAAATGAAACAACATGGCACCTATGATTTACTTCTGAGCACTAAGCATTGTGTGCAGAGATTTTGCAGCTATCTCCTTTCCTTCAGTTTTTGTGCTAACATTCGTATCTCCAGAACCAGCATTTCTTATACAGGAGAGCATAACCGAGGGTATAGCACCTAACTCTTTAAACCTAAATGAAACAACATGGGACATATGATTTACTTCTGAGAACTAAGCATTGTGTGCAGAGGTTTTGCAGCTATCTCCTTTCCTTCAGTTTTTGTGCTAACATTCCTATATGAGAACCTAGCATTTACACTATAGGATAGGATTACCGTGGGTATAGCACCTAACTCTTTAAACCTAAATGAAGCAACATGGCCATATGATTTACTTCTGAGAACTAACCATTCTGTGCAGAGATTTTTCAGCTATCTCCTTTCCTTCAGTTTTTGTGCTAACATTCCTATGTCTAAAACTAGCTTTTACACTATAGGAAAGCATTACCTGTGGTATAGCACCTAACTCTTTAAACCTAAATGAAACAACATGGCACATATGATTTACTTCTGAGAACTAAGCAATGTATGCAGAGATCTTGCAGCTATCCCCTTTCCTTTAGTTTTAGTGCTAACATTCATATCTCCAGAACTAGCATTTCCTATACAGGAAAGCATAACCGAGGGAAGCACCTAACTCTTTAAACCTAAATGAAACAACATGGCACATATGATTTACTTCTTAGAACTAACCATTGTGTGCAGAGATTTTGCAGCTATCTCCTTTCCTTCAGTTTTTGTGCTAACATTGGTATCTCTCATACTAGCATTTCCTATATAGGAAAGCATAACCGAGGGTATAGCACCTAACTATTTAAACCTACATGAAATAACATGGCACATATGATTTACTTCTGAGAACTAAGCATTGTGTGCAGAGGTTTTGCAGCTATCTCCTTTCCTTCAGTTTTTGTGCTAACATTCGTATCTCTAAAACTAGCATTTCCTATATAGGAAAGCATAACCGAGGGTATAGCACCTCACTCTTTAAACCTAAATGAAACAGCATGGCACATATGATTTACTTCTGAGAACTAAGCATTGTGTGCAGAGGTTTTGCAGCTATCTCCTTTCCTTCAGTTTTTGACCTAACATTCCTCTATCAGAACCTAGCATTTACACTATAGGATAGGATTACCGCGGGTATAGCACCTAACTCTTTAAACCTAAATGAAACAACATGGCCATATGATTTACTTCTGAGAACTAACCATTCTGTGCAGAGATTTTGCAGCTATCTCCTTTCCTTCAGTTTTTGTGCTAACATTCCTATGTCTAAAACTAGCATTTACACTATAGGAAAGCATTACCGCGGGTATAGCACCTAACTCTTTAAACCAAAATGAAACAACATGGCACATATGATTTACTTCTGAGAACTAAGCATTGTGTGCAGAGGTTTTGCAGCTATCTCCTTTCCTTCAGTTTTTGTGCTAACATTCGTATCTCTAAAACTAGCATTTCCTATATAGGAAAGCATAACCGAGGGTATAGCACCTCACTATTTAAACCTAAATGAAACAACATGGCACATATGATTTCCTTCTGAAAACTAAGCATTGTGTGCAGAGATTTTTCAGCTATCTCCTTTCCTTCAGTTTTTGTGCTAACATTCCTCTGTCTAAAACTAGCATTTACACTATAGGAAAGCATTACCGCGGGTATAGCACCTAACTCTTTAAACCTAAATGAAACAACATGGCACCTATGATTTACTTCTGAGAACGAAGCATTGTGTGCAGAGATTTTGCAGCTATCTCCTTTCCTTCAGTTTTTGTGCTAACCTTCGTATCTCCAGAACTAGCATTTCTTATACAGGAGAGCATAACCGAGAGTATAGCACCTAACTCTTTAAACCTAAATGAAACAACATGGGACATATGATTTACTTCTGAGAACTAAGCTTTGTGTGCAGAGGTTTTGCAGCTATCTCTCCTTCCTTCAGTTTTTGTGCTAACATAACTATATCAGAACCTAGCATTTACACTATAGGATAGGATTACCGCGGGTATAGCACCTAACTCTTTAAACCTAAATGAAACAACATGGCCATATGATTTACTTCTGAGAACTAACCATTCTGTGCATAGATTTTTCAGCTATCTCCTTTCCTTCAGTTTTTGTGCTAACATTCCTATGTCTAAAACTAGCTTTTACACTATAGGAAAGCATTAACGCGGTTGTAGCACCTAAGTCTTTAAACCTAAATGAAACAACATGGCACCTATGATTTACTTCTGAGAACTAAGCATTGTGTGCAGAGATTTTGCAGCTATCTCCTTTCCTTCAGTTTTTGTGCTAACATTCGTATCTCCAGAACTAGAATTTCTTATACAGGAGAGCATAACCGAGGGTATAGCACCTAACTCTTTAAACCTAAATGAAACAACATGGGACATATGATTTACTTCTGAGAACTAAGCATTGTGTGCAGAGTTTTTGCAGCTATCTCCTTTCCTTCAGTTTTTGTGCTAACATTCCTATATCAGAACCTAGCATTTACACTATAGGATAGGATTACCGCGGGTATAGCACCTAACTCTTTAAACCTAAATGAAACAACATGGCCATATGATTTACTTCTGAGAACTAACCATTCTGTGCAGAGATTTTTCAGCTATCTCCTTTCCTTCAGTTTTTGTGCTAACATTCCTATGTCTAAAACAAGCTTTTACACTATAGGAGAGCATTACCTGGGGTATAGCACCTATCTCTTTAAACCTAAATGAAACAACATGGCACATATGATTTACTTCTGAGAACTAAGCAATGTGTGCAGAGATTTTGCAGCTATCCCCTTTCCTTCAGTTTTAGTGCTAACATTCATATCTCCAGAACTTGCATTTCCTCTACAGAAAGCATAACCGAGGGTATAGCACCTAACTCTTTAAACCTAAATGAAACAACATGGCACATATGATTTACTTCTTAGAACTAACCATTGTGTGCAGAGATTTGCAGCTATCTCCTTTCCTTCAGTGTTTGTGCTAACATTCGTATCTCTCATACCAGCATTTCCTATATAGGAAAGCATAACCGAGGGTATAGCACCTAACTCTTTAAACCTACATGAAATAACATGGCACATATGATTTACTTCTGAGAACTAAGCATTGTGTGCAGAGGTTTTGCAGCTATCTCCTTTCCTTCAGTTTTTGTGCTAACATTCGTATCTCTCATACTATCATTTCCTATATAGGAAAGCATAACCGAGGGTATAGCACCTAAGTCTTTAAACCTAAATGAAACAACATGGCAAGTATGATTTACTTCTGAGAACTAAGCATTGTGTGCAGAGATTTTGCAGCTATCTCCTTTCCTTCAGTTTTTGTGCTAACATTCGTATCTCCAGAACTAGCATTTCTTATACAGGAAAGCATAACCGAGGGTATAGCACCTAACTCTTTAAACCTAAATGAAACAACATGGGACATATGATTTACTTCTGAGAACTAAGCATTGTGTGCAGAGGTTTTGCAGCTATCTCCTTTCCTTCAGTTTTTGTGCTAACATTCCTATATCATAACCTAGCATTTACACTATAGGATAGGATTACCGCGGGTATAGCACCTAACTCTTTAAACCTAAATGAAACAACATGGCCATATGATTTACTTCTGAGAACTAACCATTCTGTGCAGAGATTTTTCAGCTATCTCCTTTCCTTCAGTTTTTGTGCTAACATTCCTATGTCTAAAACTAGCTTTTACACTATAGGAAAGCATTACCTGGGGTATAGCACCTAACTCTTTAAACCTAAATGAAACAACATGGCACATATGATTTACTTCTGAGAACTAAGCAATGTATGCAGAGATTTTGCAGCTATCCCCTTTCCTTCAGTTTTAGTGCTAACATTCATATCTCCAGAACTAGCATTTCCTATACAGGAAAGCATAACCGAGGGTATAGCACCTAACTCTTTAAACCTAAATGAAACAACATGGCACATATGATTTACTTCTTAGAACTAACCATTGTGTGCAGAGATTTTGCAGCTATCTCCTTTCCTTCAGTTTTTGTGCTAACATTCGTATCTCTCATACTAGCATTTCCTATATTTGGAAAGCATAACCGAGGGTATAGCACCTAACTCTTTAAACCTGCATGAAATAACATGGCACATATGATTTACTTCTGAGAACTAAGCATTGTGTGCAGAGGTTTTGCAGCTATCTCCTTTCCTTCAGTTTTTGTGCTAACATTCGTATCTCTCATACTAGCATTTCCTATATAGGAAAGCATAACCGACGGTATAGCACCTAAGTCTTTAAACCTAAATGAAACAACATGGCCATATGATTTACTTCTGAGAACTAACCATTCTGTGCAGAGATTTTTCAGCTATCTCCTTTCCTTCAGTTTTTGTGCTAACATTCCTATGTCTAAAACTAGCTTTTACACTATAGGAAAGCATTAACGCGGTTATAGCACCTAACTCTTTAAACCTAAATGAAACAACATGGCACCTATGATTTACTTCTGAGAACTAAGCATTGTGTGCAGAGATTTTGCAGCTATCTCCTTTCCTTCAGTTTTTGTGCTAACATTCCTATGTCTAAAACTAGCATTTACACTATAGGAAAGCATTACCGCGGGTATAGCACCTAACTCTTTAAACCAAAATGAAACAACATGGCACATATGATTTACTTCCGAGAACTAAGCATTGTGTGCAGAGGTTTTGCAGCTATCTCCTTTCTTTCAGTTTTTGTGCTAACATTCGTATCTCTAAAACTAGCATTTCCTATATAGGAAAGCATAACCGAGGGTATAGCACCTCACTCTTTAAACCTAAATGAAACAACATGGCACATATGATTTCCTTCTGAAAACTAAGCATTGTGTGCAGAGATTTTTCAGCTATCTCCTTTCCTTCAGTTTTTGTGCTAACATTCCTATGTCTAAAACTAGCATTTACACTATAGGAAAGCATTAACGCGGGTATAGCATCTAACTCTTTAAACCTAAATGAAACAACAAGGCACCTATGATTTACTTCTGAGAACTAAGCATTGTGTGCAGAGATTTTGCAGCTATCTCCTTTACTTCACTTTTGTGCTAACATTCGTATCTCCAGAACTAGCATTTCTTATACAGGAGAGCATAACCGAGGGTATAGCACCTAACTCTTTAAACCTAAATGAAGCAACATGGGACATATGATTTACTTCTGAGAACTAAGCATTGTGTGCAGAGGTTTTGCAGCTATCTCCTTTCCTTCAGTTTTTGTGCTAACATTCCTATATCAGAACCTAGCATTTACACTATAGGATAGGATTACCGAGGGTATAGCACCTAACTCTTTAAACCTAAATGAAACAACATGGCCATATGATTTACTTCTGAGAACTAACCATTCTGTGCAGAGATTTTTCAGCTATCTAATTTCCTTCAGTTTTTGTGCTAACATTCCTATGTCTAAAACTAGCTTTTACACTATAGGAAAGCATTACCTGGGGTATAGCACCTAACTCCTTAAACCTAGATGAAACAACATGGCACATATGATTTACTTCTGAGAACTAAACAATGTGTGCAGAGATTTTGCAGCTATCCCCTTTCCTTCAGTTTTAGTGCTAACATTCATATCTCCAGAACTAGCATTTCCTATACAGGAAAGCATAACCGAGGGTATAGCACCTAACTCTTTAAACCTAAATGAAACAACATGGCAGATATGATTTACTTCTGAGAACTAAGCATTGTGTGCAGAGGTTTTGCAGCTATCTCCTTTCCTTCAGTTTTTGTGCTAACATTCTTATATCAGAACCTAGCATTTACATTATAGGATAGGATTACCGCGGGTATAGCACCTAACTCTTTAAACCTAAATGAAACAACATGGCCATATGATTTACTTCTGAGAACTAACCATTCTGTGCAGAGATTTTTCAGCTATCTCCTTTCCTTCAGTTTTTGTGCTAACATTCCTATGTCTAAAACTAGCTTTTACACTGTAGGAAAGCATTAGGGCGGGTAGAGCACCTAACTCTTTAAACCTAAATGAAACAACATGGCACCTATGATTTACTTCTGAGAACTAAGCATTGTGTGCAGAGATTTTGCAGCTATCTCCTTTCCTTCAGTTTTTGTGCTAACATTCCTATGTCTAAAACTAGCATTTACACTATAGGAAAGCATTACCGCGGGTATAGCACCTAACTCTTTAAACCAAAATGAAACAACATGGCACATATGATTTACTTCCGAGAACTAAGCATTGTGTGCAGAGGTTTTGCAGCTACCTCCTTTCCTTCAGTTTTTGTGCTAACATTCGTATCTCTCATACTAGCATTTCCTATATAGGAAAGCATAACCGAGGGTATAGCACCTAACTCTTTAAACCTACATGAAATAACATGGCACATATGATTTACTTCTGAGAACTAAGCATTGTGTGCAGAGGTTTTGCAGCTATCTCCTTTCCTTCCGTTTTTGTGCTAACATTTGTATCTCTCATACTAGCATTTCCTAGATAGGAAAGCATAACAGACGGTATAGCACCTAAGTCTTTAAACCTAAATGAAACAACATGGCAACTATGATTTACTTCTGAGAACTAAGCATTGTGTGCAGAGGTTTTGCAGCTATCTCCTTTCCTTCAGTTTTTGTGCTAACATTCTTATATCAGAACCTAACATTTACACTATAGGATAGGATTACCGCGGGTATAGCACCTAACTCTTTAAACCTAAATGAAACAACATGGCCATATGATTTACTTCTGAGAACTAACCATTCTGTGCAGAGATTTTTCAGCTATCTCCTTTCCTTCAGTTTTTGTGCTAACATTCCTATGCCTAAAACTAGCTTTTACACTATAGGAAAGCATTACCGCGGGTAGAGCACCTAACTCTTTAAACCTAAATGAAACAACATGGCACCTATGATTTACTTCTGAGCACTAAGCATTGTGTGCAGAGATTTTGCAGCTATCTCCTTTCCTTCAGTTTTTGTGCTAACATTCGTATCTCCAGAACTAGCATTTCTTATACAGGAGAGCATAACCGAGGGTATAGCACCTAACTCTTTAAACCTAAATGAAACAACATGGGACATATGATTTACTTCTGAGAAATAAGCATTGTGTGCAGAGGTTTTGCAGCTATCTCCTTTCCTTCAGTTTTTGTGCTAACATTCCTATATCAGAACCTAGCATTTACACTATAGGATAGGATTACCGTGGGTATAGCACCTAACTCTTTAAACCTAAATGAAGCAACATAGCCATATGATTTACTTCTGAGAACTAACCATTCTGTGCAGAGATTTTTCAGCTATCTCCTTTCCTTCAGTTTTTGTGCTAACATTCCTATGTCTAAAACTAGCTTTTACACTATAGGAAAGCATTACCTGTGGTATAGCACCTAACTCTTTAAACCTAAATGAAACAACATGGCACATATGATTTACTTCTGAGAACTAAGCAATGTATGCAGAGATCTTGCAGCTATCCCCTTTCCTTTAGTTTTAGTGCTAACATTCATATCTCCAGAACTAGCATTTCCTATACAGGAAAGCATAACCGAGGGAAGCACCTAACTCTTTAAACCAAAATGAAACAACATGGCACATATGATTTACTTCTTAGAACTAACCATTGTGTGCAGAGATTTTGCAGCTATCTCCTTTCCTTCAGTTTTTGTGCTAACATTGGTATCTCTCATACTAGCATTTCCTATATAGGAAAGCATAACCGAGGGTATAGCACCTAACTCTTTAAACCTACATGAAATAACATGGCACATATGATTTACTTCTGAGAACTAAGCATTGTGTGCAGAGGTTTTGCAGCTATCTCCTTTCCTTCAGTTTTTGTGCTAACATTCGTATCTCTCATACTAGCATTTCCTAGATAGGAAAGCATAACCGACGGTATAGCACCTAAGTCTTTAAACCTAAATGAAACAACATGGCAACTATGATTTACTTCCGAGAACTAAGCATTGTGTGCAGAGGTTTTGCAGCTACCTCCTTTCCTTCAGTTTTTGTGCTAACATTCATATCTCTAAAACTAGCATTTCCTATATAGGAAAGCATAACCGAGGGTATAGCACCTCACTCTTTAAACCTAAATGAAACAACAAGGCACATATGATTTCCTTCTGAAAACTAAGCATTGTGTGCAGAGATTTTTCAGCTATCTCTTTTCCTTCAGTTTTTGTGCTAACATTCGTATCTCTCATACTAGCATTTCCTATATAGGAAAGCATAACCGACGGTATAGCACCTAACTCTTTAAACCTAAATGAAGCAACATGGCCATATGATTTACTTCTGAGAACTAACCATTCTGTGCAGAGATTTTTCAGCTATCTCCTTTCCTTCAGTTTTTGTGCTAACATTCCTATGTCTAAAACGAGCTTTTACACTATAGGAAAGCATTACCTGTGGTATAGCACCTAACTCTTTAAACCTAAATGAAACAACATGGCACATATGATTTACTTCTGAGAACTAAGCAATGTGTGCAGAGATCTTGCAGCTATCCCCTTTCCTTTAGTTTTAGTGCTAACATTCATATCTCCAGAACTAGCATTTCCTATACAGGAAAGCATAACCGAGGGTAGCACCTAACTCTTTAAACCTAAATGAAACAACATGGCACATATGATTTACTTCTTAGAACTAACCATTGTGTGCAGAGATTTTGCAGCTATCTCCTTTCCTTCAGTTTTTGTGCTAACATTCGTATCTCTCATACTAGCATTTCCTGTATAGGAAAGCATAACCGAGGGTATAGCACCTAAGTCTTTAAACCTACATGAAATAACATGGCACATATGATTTACTTCTGAGAACTAAGCATTGTGTGCAGAGATTTTGCAGCTATCTCCTTTCCTTCAGTTTTTGTGCTAACATTCGTATCTCCAGAACTAGCATTTCTTATACAGGAAAGCATAACCGAGGGTATAGCACCTAACTCTTTAAACCTAAATGAAACAACATGGGACATATGATTTACTTCTGAGAACTAAGCATTGTGTGCAGAGGTTTTGCAGCTATCTCCTTTCCTTTAGTTTTTGTGCTAACATTCGTATATCAGAATCTAGCATTTACACTATAGGATAGGATTACCGCGGGTATAGCACCTAACTCTTTAAACCTAAATGAAACAACATGGCCATATGATTTACTTCTGAGAACTAACCATTCTGTGCAGAGATTTTTCAGCTATCTCCTTTCCTTCAGTTTTTGTGCTAACATTCCTATGTCTAAAACTAGCTTTTACACTATAGGAAAGCATTACCGCGGGTAGAGCACCTAACTCTTTAAACCTAAATGAAACAACATGGCACCTATGATTTACTTCTGAGAACTAAGCATTGTGTGCAGAGATTTTGCAGCTATCTCCTTTCTTTCAGTTTTTGTGCTAACATTCGTATCTCCAGAACTAGCATTTCTTATACAGGAGAGCATAACCGAAGGTATAGCACCTAACTCTTTAAACCTAAATGAAACAACATGGGACATATGATTTACTTCTGAGAACTAAGCATTGTGTGCAGAGGTTTTGCAGCTATCTCCTTTCCTTCAGTTTTTGTGCTAACATTCCTATATCAGAACCTAGCATTTACACTATAGGATAGGATTACCGCGGGTATAGCACCTAACTCTTTAAACCTAAATGAAACAACATGGCCATATGATTTACTTCTGAGAACTAACCATTCTGTGCAGAGATTTTTCAGCTATCTCCTTTCCTTCAGTTTTTGTGCTAACATTCGTATCTCCAGAACTAGCATTTCTTATACAGGAGAGCATAACCGAGGGTATAGCACCTCACTCTTTAAACCTAAATGAAACAACATGGCACATATGATTTCCTTCTGAAAACTAAGCATTGTGTGCAGAGATTTTTCAGCTATCTCCTTTCCTTCAGTTTTTGTGCTAACATTCCTATGTCTAAAACTAGCTTTTACACTATAGGAAAGCAATACCGTGGGTAGAGCACCTAACTCTTTAAACCTAAATGAAACAACATGATACCTATGATTTGCTTCTGAGAACTAAGCATTGTGTGCAGAGATTTTGCAGCTATCTCCTTTCCTTCAGTTTTTGTGCTAACATTCCTTTGTCTAAAATTAGCATTTACACTATAGGAAAGCATTACCGCGGGTATAGCACCTAACTCTTTAAACCAAAATGAAACAACATGGCACATATGATTTACTTCCGAGAACTAAGCATTGTGTGCAGAGGTTTTGCAGCTATCTCCTTTCCTTCAGTTTTTGTGCTAACATTCGTATCTCTAAAACTAGCATTTCCTGTATAGGAAGGCATAACCGAGGGTATAGCACCTCACTCTTTAAACCTAAATGAAACATCATGGCACATATGATTTCCTTCTGAAAACTAAGCATTGTGTGCAGAGATTTTTCAGCTATCTCCTTTCCTTCAGTTTTTGTGCTAACATTCCTATGTCTAAAACTAGCATTTACACTATAGGAAAGCATTAACGCGGGTATAGCACCTAACTCTTTAAACCTAAATGAAACAACATGGCACCTATGATTTACTTCCGAGAACTAAGCATTGTGTGCAGAGGTTTTGCAGCTATCTCCTTTCCTTCAGTTTTAGTGCTAACATTCATATCTCCAGAACTAGCATTTCCTATACAGGAAAGCATAACCGAGGGTAGCACCTAACTCTTTAAACCTAAATGAAACAACATGGCACATATGATTTACTTCTTAGAACTAACCATTGTGTGCAGAGATTTTGCAGCTATCTCCTTTCCTTCAGTTTTTGTGCTAACATTCGTATCTCTCATACTAGCATTTCCTGTATAGGAGAGCATAACCGAGGGTATAGCACCTAACTCTTTAAACCTACATAAAATAACATGGCACATATGATTTACTTCTGAGAACTAAGCATTGTGTGCAGAGGTTTTGCAGCTATCTCCTTTCCTTCAGTTTTTGTGCTAACATTCGTATCTCCAGAACTAGCATTTCTTATACAGGAAAGCATAACCGAGGGTATAGCACCTAACTCTTTAAACCTAAATGAAACAACATGGGACATATGATTTACTTCTGAGAACTAAGCATTGTGTGCAGAGGTTTTGCAGCTATCTCCTTTCCTTTAGTTTTTGTGCTAAAATTCGTATATCAGAATCTAGCATTTACACTATAGGATAGGATTACCGCGGTTATAGCACCTAACTCTTTAAACCTAAATGAAACAACATGGCCATATGATTTACTTCTGAGAACTAACCATTCTGTGCAGAGATTTTTCAGCTATCTCCTTTCCTTCAGTTTTTGTGCTAACATTCCTATGTCTAAAACTAGCTTTTACACTATAGGAAAGCATTACCGCGGGTAGAGCACCTAACTCTTTAAACCTAAATGAAACAACATGGCACATATGATTTACTTCCGAGAACTAAGCATTGTGTGCAGAGGTTTTGCAGCTATCTCCTTTCCTTCAGTATTTGTGCTAACATTCGTATCTCTAAAACTAGCATTTCCTATATAGGAAAGCATAACCGAGGGTATAGCACCTCACTCTTTAAACCTAAATGAAACAACATGGCACATATGATTTCCTTCTGAAAACTAAGCATTGTGTGCAGAGATTTTTCAGCTATCTGGTTTCCTTCAGTTTTTGTGCTAACATTCCTATATCAGAAGCTAGCATTTACACTATAGGATAGGACTACCGCGGGTATAGCACCTAACTCTTTAAACCTAAATGAAACAACATGGCCATATGATTTTCTTCTGAGAACTAACCATTCTGTGCAGAGATTTTTCAGCTATCTCCTTTCCTTCAGTTTTTGTGCTAACATTCCTATGTCTAAAACTAGCTTTTACACTATAGGAAAGCATTACCTGGGTTATAGCACCTAACTCTTTAAACCTAAATGAAACAACATGGCACATATGATTTACTTCTGAGAACTAAGCAATGTGTGCAGAGATTTTGTAGCTATCCCCTTTCCTTCAGTTTTAGTGCTAACATTCATATCTCCAGAACTAGCATTTCCTATACAGGAAAGCATAACCGAGGGTATAGCACCTAACTCTTTAAACCTAAATGAAACAACATGGCACATATGATTTACTTCTTAGAACTAACCATTGTGTGCAGAGATTTTGCAGCTATCTCCTTTCCTTCAGTTTTTGTGCTAACATTCGTATCTCTCATACTAGCATTTCCTATATAGGAAAGCATAACCGAGGGTATAGCACCTAACTCTTTAAACCTACATGAAATAACATGGCACATATGATTTACTTCTGAGAACTAAGCATTGTGTGCAGAGGTTTTGCAGCTATCTCCTTTCCTTCAGTTTTTGTGCTAACATTCGTATCTCTCATACTAGCATTTCCTAGATAGGAAAGCATAACCGACGGTATAGCACCTAAGTCTTTAAACCTAAATGAAACAACATGGCAACTATGATTTACTTCTGAGAACTAAGCATTGTGTGCAGAGATTTTGCAGCTATCTCCTTTCCTTCAGTTTTTGTGCTAACATTCGTATCTCCAGAACTAGCATTTCTTATACAGGAAAGCATAACCGAGGGTATA
The DNA here is from genome assembly GCF_030445035.2 of Dasypus novemcinctus. Taxonomy (NCBI): domain Eukaryota; kingdom Metazoa; phylum Chordata; class Mammalia; order Cingulata; family Dasypodidae; genus Dasypus; species Dasypus novemcinctus. Next base: position 114,467 of record NW_026688252.1, on the reverse strand, counting down.
GCACCTAACTCTTTAAACCTAAATGAAACAACATGGGACATATGATTTACTTCTGAGAACTAAGCATTGTGTGCAGAGGTTTTGCAACTATCTCCTTTCCTTCAGTTTTTGTGCTAACATTCTTATATCAGAACCTAACATTTACACTATAGGATAGGATTACCGCGGGTATAGCACCTAACTCTTTAAACCTAAATGAAACAACATGGCCATATGATTTACTTCTGAGAACTAACCATTCTGTGCAGAGATTTTTCAGCTATCTCCTTTCCTTCAGTTTTTGTGCTAACATTCCTATGTCTAAAACTAGCTTTTACACTATAGGAAAGCATTACCGCGGGTAGAGCACCTAACTCTTTAAACCTAAATGAAACAACATGGCACCTATGATTTACTTCTGAGAACTAAGCATTGTGTGCAGAGATTTTGCAGCTATCTCCTTTCTTTCAGTTTTTGTGCTAACATTCGTATCTCCAGAACTAGCATTTCTTATACAGGAGAGCATAACCGAGGGTATAGCACCTAACTCTTTAAACCTAAATGAAAAAACATGGGACATATGATTTACTTCTGAGAACTAAGCATTGTGTGCAGAGGTTTTGCAGCTATCTCCTTTCCTTCAGTTTTTGTGCTAACATTCCTATATCAGAACCTAGCATTTACACTATAGGATAGGATTACCGCGGGTATAGCACCTAACTCTTTAAACCTAAATGAAACAACATGGCCATATGATTTACTTCTGAGAACTAACCATTCTGTGCAGAGATTTTTCAGCTATCTCCTTTCCTTCAGTTTTTGTGCTAACATTCCTATGTCTAAAACTAGCTTTTACACTATAGGAAAGCATTACCTGGGGTATAGCACCTAACTCTTTAAACCTAAATGAAACAACATGGCACATATGATTTACTTCTGAGGACTAAGCAACGTGTGCAGAGATTTTGCAGCTATCCCCTTTCCTTCAGTTTTAGTGCTAACATTCATATCTCCAGAACTAGCATTTCATATACAGGAAAGCATAACCGAGGGTATAGTACCTAACTCTTTAAACCTAAATGAAGCAACATGGCACATATGATTTACTTCTTAGAACTAACCATTGTGTGCAGAGATTTTGCAGCTATCTCCTTTCCTTCAGTTTTTGTGCTAACATTCGTATCTCTCATACTAGCATTTCCTATATAGGAAAGCATAACCGAGGGTATAGCACCTAACTCTTTAAACCTACATGAAATAACATGGCACATATGATTTACTTCTGAGAACTAAGCATTGTGTGCAGAGGTTTTGCAGCTATCTCCTTTCCTTCAGTTTTTGTGCTAACATTCGTATCTCTCATACTAGCATTTCCTAGATAGGAAAGCATAACCGACGGTATAGCACCTAAGTCTTTAAACCTAAATGAAACAACATGGCAACTATGATTTACTTCTGAGAACTAAGCATAGTGTGCAGAGATTTTGCAGCTATCTCCTTTCCTTCAGTTTTTGTGCTAACATTCGTATCTCCAGAACTAGCATTTCTTATACAGGAAAGCATAACCGAGGGTATAGCACCTAACTCTTTAAACCTAAATGAAACAACATGGGACATATGATTTACTTCTGAGAACTAAGCATTGTGTGCAGAGGTTTTGCAGCTATCTCCTTTCCTTCAGTTTTTGTGCTAACATTCTTATATCAGAACCTAACATTTACACTATAGGATAGGATTACCGCGGGTATAGCACCTAACTCTTTAAACCTAAATGAAACAACATGGCCATATGATTTACTTCTGAGAACTAAGCATTCTGTGCAGAGATTTTTCAGCTATCTCCTTTCCTTCAGTTTTTGTGCTAACATTCCTATGTCTAAAACTAGCTTTTACACTATAGGAAAGCATTACCGCGGGTAGAGCACCTAACTCTTTAAACCTAAATGAAACAACATGGCCATATGATTTACTTCTGAGAACTAACCATTCTGTGCAGAGATTTTTCAGCTATCTCCTTTCCTTCAGTTTTTGTGCTAACATTCCTATGTCTAAAACTAGCTTTTACGCTATAGGAAAGCATTACCGCGGGTAGAGCACCTAACTCTTTAAACCTAAATGAAACAACATGGCACATATGATTTACTTCCGAGAACTAAGCATTGTGTGCAGAGGTTTTGCAGCTATCTCCTTTCCTTCAGTATTTGTGCTAACATTCGTATCTCTAAAACTAGCATTTCCTATATAGGAAAGCATAACCGAGGGTATAGCACCTCACTCTTTAAACCTAAATGAAACAACATGGCACATATGATTTCCTTCTGAAAACTAAGCATTGTGTGCAGAGATTTTTCAGCTATCTGGTTTCCTTCAGTTTTTGTGCTAACATTCCTATATCAGAAGCTAGCATTTACACTATAGGATAGGACTACCGCGGGTATAGCACCTAACTCTTTAAACCTAAATGAAACAACATGGCCATATGATTTTCTTCTGAGAACTAACCATTCTGTGCAGAGATTTTTCAGCTATCTCCTTTCCTTCAGTTTTTGTGCTAACATTCCTATGTCTAAAACTAGCTTTTACACTATAGGAAAGCATTACCTGGGGTATAGCACCTAACTCTTTAAACCTAAATGAAACAACATGGCACATATGATTTACTTCTGAGAACTAAGCAATGTGTGCAGAGATTTTGTAGCTATCCCCTTTCCTTCAGTTTTAGTGCTAACATTCATATCTCCAGAACTAGCATTTCCTATACAGGAAAGCATAACCGAGGGTATAGCACCTAACTCTTTAAACCTAAATGAAACAACATGGCACATATGATTTACTTCTTAGAACTAACCATTGTGTGCAGAGATTTTGCAGCTATCTCCTTTCCTTCAGTTTTTGTGCTAACATTCGTATCTCTCATACTAGCATTTCCTATATAGGAAAGCATAACCGAGGGTATAGCACCTAACTCTTTAAACCTACATGAAATAACATGGCACATATGATTTACTTCTGAGAACTAAGCATTGTGTGCAGAGGTTTTGCAGCTATCTCCTTTCCTTCAGTTTTTGTGCTAACATTCGTATCTCTCATACTAGCATTTCCTAGATAGGAAAGCATAACCGACGGTATAGCACCTAAGTCTTTAAACCTAAATGAAACAACATGGCAACTATGATTTACTTCTGAGAACTAAGCATTGTGTGCAGAGATTTTGCAGCTATCTCCTTTCCTTCAGTTTTTGTGCTAACATTCGTATCTCCAGAACTAGCATTTCTTATACAGGAAAGCATAACCGAGGGTATAGCACCTAACTCTTTAAACCTAAATGAAACAACATGGGACATATGATTTACTTCTGAGAACTAAGCATTGTGTGCAGAGGTTTTGCAACTATCTCCTTTCCTTCAGTTTTTGTGCTAACATTCTTATATCAGAACCTAACATTTACACTATAGGATAGGATTACCGCGGGTATAGCACCTAACTCTTTAAACCTAAATGAAACAACATGGCCATATGATTTACTTCTGAGAACTAACCATTCTGTGCAGAGATTTTTCAGCTATCTCCTTTCCTTCAGTTTTTGTGCTAACATTCCTATGTCTAAAACTAGCTTTTACACTATAGGAAAGCATTACCGCGGGTAGAGCACCTAACTCTTTAAACCTAAATGAAACAACATGGCACCTATGATTTACTTCTGAGAACTAAGCATTGTGTGCAGAGATTTTGCAGCTATCTCCTTTCTTTCAGTTTTTGTGCTAACATTCGTATCTCCAGAACTAGCATTTCTTATACAGGAGAGCATAACCGAGGGTATAGCACCTAACTCTTTAAACCTAAATGAAAAAACATGGGACATATGATTTACTTCTGAGAACTAAGCATTGTGTGCAGAGGTTTTGCAGCTATCTCCTTTCCTTCAGTTTTTGTGCTAACATTCCTATATCAGAACCTAGCATTTACACTATAGGATAGGATTACCGCGGGTATAGCACCTAACTCTTTAAACCTAAATGAAACAACATGGCCATATGATTTACTTCTGAGAACTAACCATTCTGTGCAGAGATTTTTCAGCTATCTCCTTTCCTTCAGTTTTTGTGCTAACATTCCTATGTCTAAAACTAGCTTTTACACTATAGGAAAGCATTACCTGGGGTATAGCACCTAACTCTTTAAACCTAAATGAAACAACATGGCACATATGATTTACTTCTGAGGACTAAGCAACGTGTGCAGAGATTTTGCAGCTATCCCCTTTCCTTCAGTTTTAGTGCTAACATTCATATCTCCAGAACTAGCATTTCATATACAGGAAAGCATAACCGAGGGTATAGTACCTAACTCTTTAAACCTAAATGAAGCAACATGGCACATATGATTTACTTCTTAGAACTAACCATTGTGTGCAGAGATTTTGCAGCTATCTCCTTTCCTTCAGTTTTTGTGCTAACATTCGTATCTCTCATACTAGCATTTCCTATATAGGAAAGCATAACCGAGGGTATAGCACCTAACTCTTTAAACCTACATGAAATAACATGGCACATATGATTTACTTCTGAGAACTAAGCATTGTGTGCAGAGGTTTTGCAGCTATCTCCTTTCCTTCAGTTTTTGTGCTAACATTCGTATCTCTCATACTAGCATTTCCTAGATAGGAAAGCATAACCGACGGTATAGCACCTAAGTCTTTAAACCTAAATGAAACAACATGGCAACTATGATTTACTTCTGAGAACTAAGCATAGTGTGCAGAGATTTTGCAGCTATCTCCTTTCCTTCAGTTTTTGTGCTAACATTCGTATCTCCAGAACTAGCATTTCTTATACAGGAAAGCATAACCGAGGGTATAGCACCTAACTCTTTAAACCTAAATGAAACAACATGGGACATATGATTTACTTCTGAGAACTAAGCATTGTGTGCAGAGGTTTTGCAGCTATCTCCTTTCCTTCAGTTTTTGTGCTAACATTCTTATATCAGAACCTAACATTTACACTATAGGATAGGATTACCGCGGGTATAGCACCTAACTCTTTAAACCTAAATGAAACAACATGGCCATATGATTTACTTCTGAGAACTAAGCATTCTGTGCAGAGATTTTTCAGCTATCTCCTTTCCTTCAGTTTTTGTGCTAACATTCCTATGTCTAAAACTAGCTTTTACACTATAGGAAAGCATTACCGCGGGTAGAGCACCTAACTCTTTAAACCTAAATGAAACAACATGGCACCTATGATTTACTTCTGAGCACTAAGCATTGTGTGCAGAGATTTTGCAGCTATCTCCTTTCCTTCAGTTTTTGTGCTAACATTCGTATCTCCAGAACTAGCATTTCTTATACAGGAGAGCATAACCGAGGGTATAGCTCCTAACTCTTTAAACCTAAATGAAACAACATGGGACATATGATTTACTTCTGAGAAATAAGCATTGTGTGCAGAGGTTTTGCAGCTATCTCCTTTCCTTCAGTTTTTGTGCTAACATTCCTATATCAGAACCTAGCATTTACACTATAGGATAGGATTACCGTGGGTATAGCACCTAACTCTTTAAACCTAAATGAAGCAACATGGCCATATGATTTACTTCTGAGAACTAACCATTCTGTGCAGAGATTTTTCAGCTATCTCCTTTCCTTCAGTTTTTGTGCTAACATTCCTATGTCTAAAACTAGCTTTTACACTATAGGAAAGCATTACCTGTGGTATAGCACCTAACTCTTTAAACCTAAATGAAACAACATGGCACATATGATTTACTTCTGAGAACTAAGCAATGTATGCAGAGATCTTGCAGCTATCCCCTTTCCTTTAGTTTTAGTGCTAACATTCATATCTCCAGAACTAGCATTTCCTATACAGGAAAGCATAACCAAGGGTAGCACCTAACTCTTTAAACCTAAATGAAACAACATGGCACATATGATTTACTTCTTAGAACTAACCATTGTGTGCAGAGATTTTGCAGCTATCTCCTTTCCTTCAGTTTTTGTGCTAACATTCGTATCTCTCATACTAGCATTTCCTGTATAGGAAAGCATAACCGAGGGTATAGCACCTAACTCTTTAAACCTACATGAAATAACATGGCACATATGATTTACTTCTGAGAACTAAGCATTGTGTGCAGAGATTTTGCAGCTATCTCCTTTCCTTCAGTTTTTGTGCTAACATTCGTATCTCCAGAACTAGCATTTCTTATACAGGAAAGCATAACCGAGGGTATAGCACCTAACTCTTTAAACCTAAATGAAACAACATGGGTCATATGATTTACTTCTGAGAACTAAGCATTGTGTGCAGAGGTTTTGCAGCTATCTCCTTTCCTTTAGTTTTTGTGCTAACATTCGTATATCAGAATCTAGCATTTACACTATAGGATAGGAATACCGCGGGTATAGCACCTAACTCTTTAAACCTAAATGAAACAACATGGCCATATGATTTACTTCTGAGAACTAACCATTCTGTGCAGAGATTTTTCAGCTATCTCCTTTCCTTCAGTTTTTGTGCTAACATTCCTATGTCTAAAACTAGCTTTTACACTATAGGAAAGCATTACCGCGGGTAGAGCACCTAACTCTTTAAACCTAAATGAAACAACATGGCACCTATGATTTACTTCTGAGAACTAAGCATTGTGTGCAGAGATTTTGCAGCTATCTCCTTTCTTTCAGTTTTTGTGCTAACATTCGTATCTCCAGAACTAGCATTTCTTATACAGGAGAGCATAACCGAAGGTATAGCACCTAACTCTTTAAACCTAAATGAAACAACATGGGACATATGATTTACTTCTGAGAACTAAGCATTGTGTGCAGAGGTTTTGCAGCTATCTCCTTTCCTTCAGTTTTTGTGCTAACATTCCTATATCAGAACCTAGCATTTACACTATAGGATAGGATTACCGCGGGTATAGCACCTAACTCTTTAAACCTAAATGAAACAACATGGCCATATGATTTACTTCTGAGAACTAACCATTCTGTGCAGAGATTTTTCAGCTATCTCCTTTCCTTCAGTTTTTGTGCTAACATTCGTATCTCCAGAACTAGCATTTCTTATACAGGAGAGCATAACCGAGGGTATAGCACCTCACTCTTTAAACCTAAATGAAACAACATGGCACATATGATTTCCTTCTGAAAACTAAGCATTGTGTGCAGAGATTTTTCAGCTATCTCCTTTCCTTCAGTTTTTGTGCTAACATTCCTATGTCTAAAACTAGCATTTACACTATAGGAAAGCATTAACGCGGATATAGCACCTAACTCTTTAAACCTAAATGAAACAACAAGGCACCTATGATTTACTTCTGAGAACTAAGCATTGTGTGCAGAGATTTTGCAGCTATCTGGTTTCCTTCAGTTTTTGTGCTAACATTCCTATATCAGAAGCTAGCATTTACACTATAGGATAGGACTACCGCGGGTATAGCACCTAACTCTTTAAACCTAAATGAAACAACATGGCCATATGATTTTCTTCTGAGAACTAACCATTCTGTGCAGAGATTTTTCAGCTATCTCCTTTCCTTCAGTTTTTGTGCTAACATTCCTATGTCTAAAACTAGCTTTTACACTATAGGAAAGCATTACCTGGGGTATAGCACCTAACTCTTTAAACCTAAATGAAACAACATGGCACATATGATTTACTTCTGAGAACTAAGCAATGTGTGCAGAGATTTTGCAGCTATCCCCTTTCCTTCAGTTTTAGTGCTAACATTCATATCTCCAGAACTAGCATTTCCTATACAGGAAAGCATAACCGAGGGTATAGCACCTAACTCTTTAAACCTAAATGAAACAACATGGCACATATGATTTACTTCTTAGAACTAACCATTGTGTGCAGAGATTTTGCAGCTATCTCCTTTCCTTCAGTTTTTGTGCTAACATTCGCATCTCTCATACTAGCATTTCCTATATAGGAAAGCATAACCGAGGGTATAGCACCTAACTCTTTAAACCTACATGAAATAACATGGCACATATGATTTACTTCTGAGAACTAAGCATTGTGTGCAGAGGTTTTGCAGCTATCTCCTTTCCTTCAGTTTTTGTGCTAACATTCGTATCTCTCATACTAGCATTTCCTAGATAGGAAAGCATATCCGACGGTATAGCACCTAAGTCTTTAAACCTAAATGAAACAACATGGCAACTATGATTTACTTCTGAGAACTAAGCATTGTGTGCAGAGATTTTGCAGCTATCTCCTTTCCTTCAGTTTTTGTGCTAACATTCGTATCTCCAGAACTAGCATTTCTTATACAGGAAAGCATAACCGAGGGTATAGCACCTAACTCTTTAAACCTAAATGAAACAACATGGGACATATGATTTACTTCTGAGAACTAAGCATTGTGTGCAGAGGTTTTGCAGCTATCTCCTTTCCTTCAGTTTTTGTGCTAACATTCATATATCAGAACCTAACATTTACACTATAGGATAGGATTACCGCGGGTATAGCACCTAACTCTTTAAACCTAAATGAAACAACATGGCCATATGATTTACTTCTGAGAACTAAGCATTCTGTGCAGAGATTTTTCAGCTATCTCCTTTCCTTCAGTTTTTGTGCTAACATTCCTATGTCTAAAACTAGCTTTTACACTATAGGAAAGCATTACCGCGGGTAGAGCACCTAACTCTTTAAACCTAAATGAAACAACATGGCACCTATGATTTACTTCTGAGCACTAAGCATTGTGTGCAGAGATTTTGCAGCTATCTCCTTTCCTTCAGTTTTTGTGCTAACATTCGTATCTCCAGAACTAGCATTTCTTATACAGGAGAGCATAACCGAGGGTATAGCTCCTAACTCTTTAAACCTAAATGAAACAACATGGGACATATGATTTACTTCTGAGAAATAAGCATTGTGTGCAGAGGTTTTGCAGCTATCTCCTTTCCTTCAGTTTTTGTGCTAACATTCCTATATCAGAACCTAGCATTTACACTATAGGATAGGATTACCGTGGGTATAGCACCTAACTCTTTAAACCTAAATGAAGCAACATGGCCATATGATTTACTTCTGAGAACTAACCATTCTCTGCAGAGATTTTTCAGCTATCTCCTTTCCTTCAGTTTTTGTGCTAACATTCCTATGTCTAAAACTAGCTTTTACACTATAGGAAAGCATTACCTGTGGTATAGCACCTAACTCTTTAAACCTAAATGAAACAACATGGCACATATGATTTACTTCTGAGAACTAAGCAATGTATGCAGAGATCTTGCAGCTATCCCCTTTCCTTTAGTTTTAGTGCTAACATTCATATCTCCAGAACTAGCATTTCCTATACAGGAAAGCATAACCAAGGGTAGCACCTAACTCTTTAAACCTAAATGAAACAACATGGCACATATGATTTACTTCTTAGAACTAACCATTGTGTGCAGAGATTTTGCAGCTATCTCCTTTCCTTCAGTTTTTGTGCTAACATTCGTATCTCTCATACTAGCATTTCCTGTATAGGAAAGCATAACCGAGGGTATAGCACCTAACTCTTTAAACCTACATGAAATAACATGGCACATATGATTTACTTCTGAGAACTAAGCATTGTGTGCAGAGATTTTGCAGCTATCTCCTTTCCTTCAGTTTTTGTGCTAACATTCGTATCTCCAGAACTAGCATTTCTTATACAGGAAAGCATAACCGAGGGTATAGCACCTAACTCTTTAAACCTAAATGAAACAACATGGGACATATGATTTACTTCTGAGAACTAAGCATTGTGTGCAGAGGTTTTGCAGCTATCTCCTTTCCTTTAGTTTTTGTGCTAACATTCGTATATCAGAATCTAGCATTTACACTATAGGATAGGATTACCGCGGTTATAGCACCTAACTCTTTAAACCTAAATGAAACAACATGGCCATATGATTTACTTCTGAGAACTAACCATTCTGTGCAGAGATTTTTCAGCTATCTCCTTTCCTTCAGTTTTTGTGCTAACATTCCTATGTCTAAAACTAGCTTTTACACTATAGGAAAGCATTACCGCGGGTAGAGCACCTAACTCTTTAAACCTAAATGAAACAACATGGCACCTATGATTTACTTCTGAGAACTAAGCATTGTGTGCAGAGATTTTGCAGCTATCTCCTTTCTTTCAGTTTTTGTGCTAACATTCATATCTCCAGAACTAGCATTTCTTATACAGGAGAGCATAACCGAAGGTATACCACCTAACTCTTTAAACCTAAATGAAACAACATGGCACATATGATTTCCTTCTGAAAACTAAGCATTGTGTGCAGAGATTTTTCAGCTATCTCCTTTCCTTCAGTTTTTGTGCTAACATTCCTATGTCTAAAACTAGCATTTACACTATAGGAAAGCATTAACGCGGGTATAGCACCTAACTCTTTAAACCTAAATGAAACAACAAGGCACCTATGATTTACTTCTGAGAACTAAGCATTGTGTGCAGAGATTTTGCAGCTATCTGGTTTCCTTCAGTTTTTGTGCTAACATTCCTATATCAGAAGCTAGCTTTTACACTATAGGATAGGACTACCGCGGGTATAGCACCTAACTCTTTAAACCTAAATGAAACAACATGGCCATATGATTTTCTTCTGAGAACTAACCATTCTGTGCAGAGATTTTTCAGCTATCTCCTTTCCTTCAGTTTTTGTGCTAACATTCCTATGTCTAAAACTAGCTTTTACACTATAGGAAAGCATTACCTGGGGTATAGCACCTAACTCTTTAAACCTAAATGAAACAACATGGCACATATGATTTACTTCTGAGAACTAAGCAATGTGTGCAGAGATTTTGCAGCTATCCCCTTTCCTTCAGTTTTAGTGCTAACATTCATATCTCCAGAACTAGCATTTCCTATACAGGAAAGCATAACCGAGGGTATAGCACCTAACTCTTTAAACCTAAATGAAACAACATGGCACATATGATTTACTTCTTAGAACTAACCATTGTGTGCAGAGATTTTGCAGCTATCTCCTTTCCTTCAGTTTTTGTGCTAACATTCGTATCTCTCATACTAACATTTCCTATATAGGAAAGCATAACCGAGGGTATAGCACCTAACTCTTTAAACCTACATGAAATAACATGGCACATATGATTTACTTCTGAGAACTAAGCATTGTGTGCAGAGGTTTTGCAGCTATCTCCTTTCCTTCAGTTTTTGTGCTAACATTCGTATCTCTCATACTAGCATTTCCTAGATAGGAAAGCATAACCGACGGTATAGCACCTAAGTCTTTAAACCTAAATGAAACAACATGGCAACTATGATTTACATCTGAGAACTAAGCATTGTGTGCAGAGATTTTGCAGCTATCTCCTTTCCTTCAGTTTTTGTGCTAACATTCGTATCTCCAGAACTAGCATTTCTTATACAGGAAAGCATAACCGAGGGTATAGCACCTAACTCTTTAAACCTAAATGAAACAACATGGGACATATGATTTACTTCTGAGAACTAAGCATTGTGTGCAGAGGTTTTGCAGCTATCTCCTTTCCTTCAGTTTTTGTGCTAACATTCTTATATCAGAACCTAACATTTACACTATAGGATAGGATTACCGCGGGTATAGCACCTAACTCTTTAAACCTAAATGAAACAACATGGCCATATGATTTACTTCTGAGAACTAAGCATTCTGTGCAGAGATTTTTCAGCTATCTCCTTTCCTTCAGTTTTTGTGCTAACATTCCTATGTCTAAAACTAGCTTTTACACTATAGGAAAGCATTACCGCGGGTAGAGCACCTAACTCTTTAAACCTAAATGAAACAACATGGCACCTATGATTTACTTCTGAGCACTAAGCATTGTGTGCAGAGATTTTGCAGCTATCTCCTTTCCTTCAGTTTTAGTGCTAACATTCATATCTCCAGAACTAGCATTTCCTATACAGGAAAGCATAACCGAGGGTACAGCACCTAACTCTTTAAACCTAAATGAAACAACATGGCACAGATGATTTACTTCTTAGAACTAACCATTGTGTGCAGAGATTTTGCAGCTATCTCCTTTCCTTCAGTTTTTGTGCTAACATTCGTATCTCTCATACTAGCATTTCCTATATAGGAAAGCATAACCGAGGGTATAGCACCTAACTCTTTAAACCTACATGAAATAACATGGCACATATGATTTACTTCTGAGAACTAAGCATTGTGTGCAGAGGTTTGCAGCTATCTCCTTTCCTTCAGTTTTTGTGCTAACATTCGTATCTCTCATACTAGCCTTTCCTATATAGGAAAGCATAACCGACGGTATAGCACCTAAGTCTTTAAACCTACATGAAACAACATGGCAACTATGATTTACTTCTGAGAACTAAGCATTGTGTGCAGAGATTTTGCAGCTATCTCCTTTCCTTCAGTTTTTGTGCTAACATTCGTATCTCCAGAACTAGCATTTCTTATACAGGAAAGCTTAACCGAGGGTATAGCACCTAACTCTTTAAACCTAAATGAAACAACATGGGACATATGATTTACTTCTGAGAACTAAGCATTGTGTGCAGAGGTTTTGCAGCTATCTCCTTTCCTTCAGTTTTTGTGCTAACATTCCTATATCAGAACCTAGCATTTACACTATAGGATAGGATTACCGCGGTTATAGCACCTAACTCTTTAAACCTAAATGAAACAACATGGCCATATGATTTACTTCTGAGAACTAACCATTCTGTGCAGAGATTTTTCAGCTATCTCCTTTCCTTCAGTTTTTGCGCTAACATTCCTATGTCTAAAACTAGCTTTTACACTATAGGAAAGCATTACCGCGGGTAGAGCACCTAACTCTTTAAACCTAAATGAAACAACATGGCACCTATGATTTAGTTCTGAGAACTAAGCATTGTGTGCAGAGATTTTGCAGCTATCTCCTTTCCTTCAGTTTTTGTGCTAACATTCCTAAGTCTAAAACTAGCATTTACACTATAGGAAAGCATTACCGCGAGTATAGCACCTAACTCTTTAAACCAAAATGAAACAACATGGCACATATGATTTACTTCCGAGAACTAAGCATTGTGTGCAGAGGTTTTGCAGCTATCTCCTTTCCTTCAGTTTTTGTGCTAACATTCGTATCTCTAAAACTAGCATTTCCTGTATAGGAAAGCATAACCGAGGGTATAGCACCTCACTCTTTAAACCTAAATGAAACAACATGGCACATATGATTTCCTTCTGAAAACTAAGCATTGTGTCCAGAGATTTTTCAGCTATCTCCTTTCCTTCAGTTTTTGTGCTAACATTCCTATGTCTAAAACTAGCATTTACACTATAGGAAAGCATTAACGCGGGTATAGCACCTAACTCTTTAAACCTAAATGAAACAACATGGCACCTATGATTTACTTCCGAGAACTAAGCATTTTGTGCAGAGGTTTTGCAGCTATCTCCTTTCCTTCAGTTTTAGTGCTAACATTCATATCTCCAGAACTAGCATTTCCTATACAGGAAAGCATAACCGAGGGTAGCACCTAACTCTTTAAACCTAAATGAAACAACATGGCACATATGATTTACTTCTTAGAACTAACCATTGTGTGCAGAGATTTTGCAGCTATCTCCTTTCCTTCAGTTTTTGTGCTAACATTCGTATCTCTCATACTAGCATTTCCTGTATAGGAAAGCATAACCGAGGGTATAGCACCTAACTCTTTAAACCTACATGAAATAACATGGCACATATGATTTAATTCTGAGAACTAAGCATTGTGTGCAGAGATTTTGCAGCTATCTCCTTTCCTTCAGTTTTTGTGCTAACATTCGTATCTCCAGAACTAGCATTTCTTATACAGGAAAGCATAACCGAGGGTATAGCACCTAACTCTTTAAACCTAAATGAAACAACATGGGACATATGATTTACTTCTGAGAACTAAGCATTGTGTGCAGAGGTTTTGCAGCTATCTCCTTTCCTTTAGTTTTTGTGCTAACATTCGTATATCAGAATCTAGCATTTACACTATAGGATAGGATTACCGCGGGTATAGCACCTAACTCTTTAAACCTAAATGAAACAACATGGCCATATGATTTACTTCTCAGAACTAACCATTCTGTGCAGAGATTTTTCAGCTATCTCCTTTCCTTCAGTTTTTGTGCTAACATTCCTATGTCTAAAACTAGCTTTTACACTATAGGAAAGCATTACCGCGGGTAGAGCACCTAACTCTTTAAACCTAAATGAAACAACATGGCACCTATGATTTACTTCTGAGAACTGAGCATTGTGTGCAGAGATTTTGCAGCTATCTCCTTTCTTTCAGTTTTTGTGCTAACATTCGTATCTCCAGAACTAGCATTTCTTATACAGGAGAGCATAACCGAAGGTATAGCACCTAACTCTTTAAACCTAAATGAAACAACATAGGACATATGATTTACTTCTGAGAACTAAGCATTGTGTGCAGAGGTTTTGCAGCTATCTCCTTTCCTTCAGTTTTTGTGCTAACATTCCTATATCAGAACCTAGCATTTACACTATAGGATAGGATTACCGCGGGTATAGCACCTAACTCTTTAAACCTAAATGAAACAACATGGCCATATGATTTACTTCTGAGAACTAACCATTCTGTGCAGAGATTTTTCAGCTATCTCCTTTCCTTCAGTTTTTGTGCTAACATTCCTATGTCTAAAACTAGCATTTACACTATAGGAAAGCATTAACGCGGGTATAGCACCTAACTCTTTAAACCTAAATGAAACAACAAGGCACCTATGATTTACTTCTGAGAACTAAGCATTGTGTGCAGAGATTTTGCAGCTATCTCCTTTACTTCAGTTTTTGTGCTAACATTCGTATCTCCAGAACTAGCATTTCTTATACAGGAGAGCATAACCGAGGGTATAGCACCTAACTCTTTAAACCTAAATGAAACAACATGGGACATATGATTTACTTCTGAGAACTAAGCATTGTGTGCAGAGGTTTTGCAGCTATCTCCTTTCCTTCAGTTTTTGTGCTAACATTCCTATATCAGAACCTAGCATTTACACTATAGGATAGGATTACCGCGGGTATAGCACCTAACTCTTTAAACCTAAATGAAACAACATGACCATATGATTTACTTCTGAGAACTAACCATTCTGTGCAGAGATTTTTCAGCTATCTCCTTTCCTTCAGTTTTTGTGCTAACATTCCTATGTCTAAAATTAGCTTTTACACTATAGGAAAGCATTACCTGGGGTATAGCACCTAACTCTTTAAACCTAAATGAAACAACATGGCACATATGATTTACTTCTGAGAACTAAGCAATGTGTGCAGAGATTTTGCAGCTATCCCCTTTCCTTCAGTTTTAGTGGTAACATTCATATCTCCAGAACTAGCATTTCCTATACAGGAAAGCATAACCGAGGGTATAGCACCTAACTCTTTAAACCTAAATGAAACTACATGGCACATATGATTTACTTCTTAGAACTAAACATTGTGTGCAGAGATTTTGCAGCTATCTCTTTTCCTTCAGTTTTTGTGCTAACATTCGTATCTCTCATACTAGCATTTCCTATATAGGAAAGCATAACCGAGGGTATAGCACCTAACTCTTTAAACCTACATGAAATAACATGGCACATATGATTTACTTCTGAGAACTAAGCATTGTGTGCAGAGGTTTTGCAGCTATCTCCTTTCCTTCAGTTTTTGTGCTAACATTCGTATCTCTCATACTAGCCTTTCCTATATAGGAAAGCATAACCGACGGTATAGCACCTAAGTCTTTAAACCTAAATGAAACAACATGGCAACTATGATATACTTCTGAGAACTAAGCATTGTGTGCAGAGATTTTGCAGCTATCTCCTTTCCTTCAGTTTTTGTGCTAACATTCGTATCTCCAGAACTAGCATTTCTTATACAGGAAAGCATAACCGAGGGTATAGCACCTAACTCTTTAAACCTAAATGAAACAACATGGCACATATGATTTACTTCCGAGAACTAAGCATTGTGTGCAGAGGTTTTGCAGCTATCTCCTTTCCTTCAGTTTTTGTGCTAACATTCCTATATCAGAACCTAGCATTTACACTATAGGATAGGATTACCGTGGGTATAGCACCTCACTCTTTAAACCTAAATGAAACAACATGGCACATAGGATTTCCTTCTGAAAACTAAGCATTGTGTGCAGAGATTTTTCAGCTATCTTCTTTCCTTCAGTTTTTGTGCTAACATTCCTATGTCTAAAACTAGCATTTACACTATAGGAGAGCATTGACGCGGGTATAGCACCTAACTCTTTAAACCTAACTGAAACAACATGGCACCTATGATTTACTTCTGAGAACTAAGCATTGTGTGCAGAGATTTTGCAGCTATCTCCATTCCTTCAGTTTTTGTGCTAACATTCGTATCTCCAAAACTAGCATTTCTTATACAAGAGAGCATAACTGAGGGTATAGCACCTAACTCTTTAAACCTAAATGAAACAACATGGGACATATGATTTACTTCTCAGAACTAAGCATTGTGTGTAGAGGTTTTGCAGCTATCTCCTTTCCTTCAGTTTTTGTGCTAACATTCCTATATCAGAACCTAGCATTTACACTATAGGATAGGATTACCGCGGGTATAGGACCTAACTCTTTAAACCTAAATGAAACAACATGGCCATATTGATTTACTTCTGAGAACTAACCATTCTGTGCAGAGATTTTTCAGCTATCTCCTTTCCTTCAGTTTTTGTGCTAACATTCCTTTGTCTACAACTAGCTTTTACACTATAGGAAAGCATTACCGCGGGTAGAGCACCTAACTCTTTAAACCTAAATGAAACAACATGGCACCTATGATTTACTTCTGAGAACTAAGCATTGTGTGCAGGGATTTTGCAGCTATCCCCTTTCCTTCAGTTTTTAGTGCTAACATTCATATCTCCAGAACTAGCATTTCCTATACAGGAAAGCATAACCGAGGGTATAGCACCTAACTCTTTAAACCTAAATGAAACAACATGGCACATATGATTTACTTCTTAGAACTAACCATTGTGTGCAGAGATTTTGCAGCTATCTCCTTTCCTTCAGTTTTTGTGCTAACATTCGTATCTCTCATACTAGCCTTTCCTATATAGGAAAGCATAACCGAGGGTATAGCACCTAACCCTTAAAAACCTACATGAAATAACATGGCACATATGATTTACTTCTGAGAACTAAGCATTGTGTGCAGAGGTTTTGCAGCTATCTCCTTTCCTTCAGTTTTTGTGCTAACATTCGTATCTCTCATACTAGCATTTCCTATATAGGAAAGCATAACCGAGGGTATAGCACCTAAGTCTTTAAACCTAAATGAAACAACATGGCAACTATGATTTACTTCTGAGAACTAAGCATTGTGTGCAGAGGTTTTGCAGCTATCTCCTTTCCTTCAGTTTTTGTGCTAACATTCGTATCTCCAGAACTAGCATTTCTTATACAGGAAAGCATAACCGAGGGTATAGCACCTAACTCTTTAAACCTAAATGAAACAACATGGGACATATGATTTACTTCTGAGAACTAAGCATTGTGTGCAGAGGTTTTGCAGCTATCTCCTTTCCTTCAGTTTTTGTGCTAACATTCCTATATCAGAACCTAGCATTTTCACTATAGGATAGGATTACCGCGGGTATAGCACTTAACTCTTTAAACCTAAATGAAACAACATGGCCATATGATTTACTTCTGAGAACTAACCATTCTGTGCAGAGATTTTTCAGCTATCTCCTTTCCTTCAGTTTTTGTGCTAACATTCCTTTGTCTAAAACTAGCTTTTACACTATAGGAAAGCATTAACGCGGGTAGTGCACCTAACTCTTTAAACCTAAATGAAACAACATGGCACATATGATTTACTTCTGAGAACTAAGCATTGTGTGCAGAGATTTTGCAGCTATCTCCTTTCCTTCAGTTTTTGTGCTAACATTCCTCTGTCTAAAACTAGCATTTACACTATAGGAAAGCATTACCGCGGGTATAGCACCTAACTCTTTAAACCGAAATGAAACAAAATGCACATATGATTTACTTCCGAGAACTAAGCATTGTGTGCAGAGGTTTTGCAGCTATCTCCTTTCCTTCAGTTTTTGTGCTAACATTCCTATCTCTAAAACTAGCATTTCCTATATAGGAAAGCATAACCGAGGGTATAGCACCTCACTCTTTAAACCTAAATGAAACAACATGGCACATAGGATTTCCTTCTGAAAACTAAGCATTGTGTGCAGAGATTTTTCAGCTATCTCCTTTCCTTCAGTTTTTGTGCTAACATTCCTATGTCTAAAACTAGCATTTACACTATAGGAAAGCATTAACGCGGGTATAGCACCTAACTCTTTAAACCTACATGAAATAACATGGCACATATGATTTACTTCTGAGAACTAAGCATTGTGTGCAGAGGTTTTGCAGCTATCTCCTTTCCTTCAGTTTTTGTGCTAACATTCGTATCTCTCATACTAGCATTTCCTATATAGGAAAGCATAACCGAGGGTATAGCACCTAAGTCTTTAAACCTAAATGAAACAACACGGCAACTATGATTTACTTCTGAGAACTAAGCATTGTGTGCAGTGATTTTGCAGCTATCTCCTTTCCTTCAGTTTTTGTGCTAACATTCGTATCTCCAGAACTAGCATTTCTTATACAGGAAAGCATAACCGAGGGTATAGCACCTAACTCTTTAAACCTAAATGAAACAACATGGGACATATGATTTACTTCTGGGAACTAAGCATTGTGTGCAGAGGTTTTGCAGCTATCTCCTTTCCTTCAGTTTTTGTGCTAACATTCCTATATCAGAACCTAGCATTTACACTATAGGATAGGATTACCGCGGGTATAGCACCTAACTCTTTAAACCTAAATGAAACAACATGGCCATATGATTTACTTCTGAGAACTAACCATTCTGTGCAGAGATTTTTCAGCTATCTCCTTTCCTTCAGTTTTTGTGCTAACATTCCTATGTCTAAAACTAGCTTTTACACTATAGGAAAGCATTACCTGGTGTATAGCACCTAACTCTTTAAACCTAAATGAAACAACATGGCACATATGATTTACTTCTGAGAACTAAGCAATGTGTGCAGAGATTTTGCAGCTATCCCCTTTTCTTCCGTTTTAGTGCTAACATTCATATCTCCAGAACTAGCATTTCCTATACAGGAAAGCATAACCGAGGGTAGCACCTAACTCTTTAAACCTAAATGAAACAACATGGCACATATGATTTACTTCTTAGAACTAACCACTGTGTGCAGAGATTTTGCAGCTACCTCCTTTCCTTCACTTTTTGTGCTAACATTCGTATCTCTCATACTAGCATTTCCTATATAGGAAAGCATAACCGAGGGTATAGCACCTAACTCTTTAAACCTAAATGTAACAACATGGTACATATGATTTACTTCTGAGAACTAACCATTGTGTGCAGAGATTTTTCTGCTTTCTCCTTCCTTCAGTTTTTGTGCTAACATTCCTATGTCTAAAACTAGCTTTTACACTATAGGAAAGCATTACCGCGGGTATAGCACCTAAGTCTTTAAACCTAAATGAAACAACATGGCACATATGATTTACTTCTGAGAACTAAGCAATGTGTGCAGAGATTTTGCAGCTATCTCCTTTCCTTCAGTTTTTGTGCTAACATTCGTATCTCCATAACTAGCATTTCCTATACAGGAAAGCATAACCGAGGGTATAGCACCTAACTCTTTAAACCTAAATGAAACAACATGGCACATATGATTTACTTCTTAGAACTAACCATTGTGTGCAGAGATTTTGCAGCTATCTCCTTTCCTTCAGTTTTTGTGCTAACATTCGTATCTCTCATACTAGCCTTTCCTATATAGGAAAGCATAACCGAGGGTATAGCACCTAACCCTTAAAAACCTACATGAAATAACATGGCACATATGATTTACTTCTGAGAACTAAGCATTGTGTGCAGAGGTTTTGCAGCTATCTCCTTTCCTTCAGTTTTTGTGCTAACATTCGTATCTCTCATACTAGCATTTCCTATATAGGAAAGCATAACCGAGGGTATAGCACCTAAGTCTTTAAACCTAAATGAAACAACATGGCAACTATGATTTACTTCTGAGAACTAAGCATTGTGTGCAGAGGTTTTGCAGCTATCTCCTTTCCTTCAGTTTTTGTGCTAACATTCGTATCTCCAGAACTAGCATTTCTTATACAGGAAAGCATAACCGAGGGTATAGCACCTAACTCTTTAAACCTAAATGAAACAACATGGGACATATGATTTACTTCTGAGAACTAAGCATTGTGTGCAGAGGTTTTGCAGCTATCTCCTTTCCTTCAGTTTTTGTGCTAACATTCCTATATCAGAACCTAGCATTTACACTATAGGATAGGATTACTGCGGGTATAGCACCTAACTCTT
Organism: Dasypus novemcinctus; assembly: GCF_030445035.2. Taxonomy (NCBI): domain Eukaryota; kingdom Metazoa; phylum Chordata; class Mammalia; order Cingulata; family Dasypodidae; genus Dasypus; species Dasypus novemcinctus. The sequence goes on along the minus strand of NW_026688252.1, from coordinate 94,071 downwards.
TAAACCTAAATGAAACAACATGGCCATATGATTTACTTCTGAGAACTAACCATTCTGTGCAGAGATTTTTCAGCTATCTCCTTTCCTTCAGTTTTTGTGCTAACATTCCTATGTCTAAAACTAGCTTTTACACTATAGGAAAGCATTACCGAGGGTAGAGCACCTAACTCTTTAAACCTAAATGAAACAACATGGCACCTATGATTTACTTCTGAGAACTAAGCATTGTGTGCTGAGATTTTGCAGCTATCTCCTTTCCTTCAGTTTTTGTGCTAACATTCCTATGTCTAAAAATAGCATTTACACTATAGGAAAGCATTACGGCGGGTATAGCACCTAACTCTTTAAACCAAAATGAAACGACATGGCACATATGATTTACTTCCGAGAACTAAGCATTGTGTGCAGAGGTTTTGCAGCTATCTCCTTTCCTTCAGTTTTTGTGCTAACATTCCTATCTCTAAAACTAGCATTTCCTATATAGGAAAGCATAACCGAGGGTATAGCACCTCACTCTTTAAACCTAAATGAAACAACATGGCACATATGATTTCCTTCTGAAAACTAAGCATTGTGTGCAGAGATTTTTCAGCTATCTCCTTTCCTTCAGTTTTTGTGCTAACATTCCTATGTCTAAAACTAGCATTTACACTATAGGTAAGCATTAACGCGGGTATAGCACCTAACTCTTTAAACCTAAATGAAACAACATGGCCATATGATTTACTTCTGAAAACTAACCATTCTGTGCAGAGATTTTTCAGCTATCTCCTTTCCTTCAGTTTTTGTGCTAACATTCCTATGTCTAAAACTAGCTTTTACACTATAGGAAAGCATTACCGCGGGTATAGCACCTAACTCTTTAAACCTAAATGAAACAACATGGCACATATGATTTACTTCTGAGAACTAGGCAATGTGTGCAGAGATTTTGCAGCTATCTCCTTTCCTTCAGTTTTTGTGCTAACATTCGTATCTCCATAACTAGCATTTCCTATACAGGAAAGCATAACCGAGGGTATAGCACCTAACTCTTTAAACCTAAATGAAACAACATGGCACATATGATTTACTTCTTAGAACTAACTATTGTGTGCAGAGATTTTGCAGCTATCTCCTTTCCTTCAGTTTTTGTGCTAACATTCGTATCTCTCATACTAGCCTTTCCTATATAGGAAAGCATAACCGAGGGTATAGCACCTAACCCTTTAAACCTACATGAAATAACATGGCACATATGATTTACTTCTGAGAACTAAGCATTGTGTGCAGAGGTTTTGCAGCTATCTCCTTTCCTTCAGTTTTTGTGCTAACATTCGTATCTCTCATACTAGCATTTCCTATATAGGAAAGCATAACCGAGGGTATAGCAACTCACTCTTTAAACCTAAATGAAACAACATGGCACATAAGATTTACTTCCGAGAAGTAAGCATTGTGTCCAGAGGTTTTGCAGCTATCTCCTTTCCTTCAGTTTTTGTGCTAACATTCCTATGTCTAAAACTAGCATTTACACTATAGGAAAGCATTACCGCGGGTATAGCACCTAACTCTTTAAACCTAAATGAAACAACATGGCAACTATGATTTACTTCTGAGAACTAAGCATTGTGTGCAGAGGTTTTGCAGCTATCTCCTTTCCTTCAGTTTTTGTGCTAACATTCCTATATCAGAACCTAGCTTTTACACTATAGGATAGGATTACCGCGGGTATAGCACCTAACTCTTTAAACCTAAATGTAACAACATGGTACATATGATTTACTTCTGAGAACTAACCATTGTGTGCAGAGATTTTTCTGCTTTCTCCTTCCTTCAGTTTTTGTGCTATCATTCCTATGTCTAAAACTAGCTTTTACACTATAGAAAAGCATTACCGCGGGTAGAGCACCTAACTCTTTAAACCTAAATGAAACAACATGGCACATATGATTTACTTCTGAGAACTAACCATTGTGTGCAGAGATTTTGCAGCTATCTCCTTTCCTTCAGTTTTTGTGCTAACATTCGTATCTCTCATACTAGCATTTCCTATATAGGAAAGCATAACCGAGGGTAAAGCACCTAACTCTTTAAACCTACATGAAATAACATGGCACATATGATTTACTTCTGAGAACAAAGCATTGTGTGCAGAGGTTTGCAGCTATCTCCTTTCCTTCAGTTTTTGTGCTAACATTCGTATCTCTCATACTAGTCTTTCCTATATAGGAAAGCATAACCGACGGTATAGCACCTAAGTCTTTAAACCTAAATGAAACAACATGGCAACTATGATTTACTTCTGAGAACTAAGCATTGTGTGCAGAGATTTTGCAGCTATCTCCTTTCCTTCAGTTTTTGTGCTAACATTCGTATCTCCAGAACTAGCATTTCTTATACAGGAAAGCTTAACCGAGGGTATAGCACCTAACTCTTTAAACCTAAATGAAACAACATGGGACATATGATTTACTTCTGAGAACTAAGCATTGTGTGCAGAGGTTTTGCAGCTATCTCCTTTCCTTCAGTTTTTGTGCTAACATTCCTATATCAGAACCTAGCATTTACACTATAGGATAGGATTACCGCGGGTATAGCACCTAACTCTTTAAACCTAAATGAAACAACATGGCCATATGATTTACTTCTGAGAACTAACCATTCTGTGCAGAGATTTTTCAGCTATCTCCTTTCCTTCAGTTTTTGTGCTAACATTCCTATGTCTAAAACTAGCTTTTACACTATAGGAAAGCATTACCGCGGGTATAGCACCTAACTCTTTAAACCAAAATGAAACAACATGGCACATATGATTTACTTCCGAGAACTAAGCATTGTGTGCAGAGGTTTTGCAGCTATCTCCTTTCCTTCAGTTTTTGTGCTAACATTCGTATCTCTAAAACTAGCATTTCCTGTATAGGAAAGCATAACCGAGGGTATAGCACCTCACTCTTTAAACCTAAATGAAACAACATGGCACATATGATTTCCTTCTGAAAACTAAGCATTGTGTGCAGAGATTTTTCAGCTATCTCCTTTCCTTCAGTTTTTGTGCTAACATTCCTATGTCTAAAACTAGCATTTACACTATAGGAAAGCATTAACGTGGGTATAGCACCTAACTCTTTAAACCTAAATGAAACAACATGGCACCTATGATTTACTTCCGAGAACTAAGCATTGTGTGCAGAGGTTTTGCAGCTATCTCCTTTCCTTCAGTTTTAGTGCTAACATTCATATCTCCAGAACTAGCATTTCCTATACAGGAAAGCATAACCGAGGGTAGCACCTAACTCTTTAAACCTAAATGAAACAACATGGCACATATGATTTACTTCTTAGAACTAACCATTGTGTGCAGAGATTTTGCAGCTATCTCCTTTCCTTCAGTTTTTGTGCTAACATTCGTATCTCTCATACTAGCATTTCCTGTATAGGAAAGCATAACCGAGGGTATAGCACCTAACTCTTTAAACCTACATGAAATAACATGGCACATATGATTTACTTCTGAGAACTAAGCATTGTGTGCAGAGATTTTGCAGCTATCTCCTTTCCTTCAGTTTTTGTGCTAACATTCGTATCTCCAGAACTAGCATTTCTTATACAGGAAAGCATAACCGAGGGTATAGCACCTAACTCTTTAAACCTAAATGAAACAACATGGGACATATGATTTACTTCTGAGAACTAAGCATTGTGTGCAGAGGTTTTGCAGCTATCTCCTTTCCTTTAGTTTTTGTGCTAACATTCGTATATCAGAATCTAGCATTTACACTATAGGATAGGATTACCGCGGGTATAGCACCTAACTCTTTAAACCTAAATGAAACAACATGGCCATATGATTTACTTCTGAGAACTAACCATTCTGTGCAGAGATTTTTCAGCTATCTCCTTTCCTTCAGTTTTTGTGCTAACATTCCTATGTCTAAAACTAGCTTTTACACTATAGGAAAGCATGACCGCGGGTAGAGCACCTAACTCTTTAAACCTAAATGAAACAACATGGCACCTATGATTTACTTCTGAGAACTAAGCATTGTGTGCAGAGATTTTGCAGCTATCTCCTTTCTTTCAGTTTTTGTGCTAACATTCGTATCTCCAGAACTAGCATTTCTTATACAGGAGAGCATAACCGAAGGTATAGCACCTAACTCTTTAAATCTAAATGAAACAACATGGGACATATGATTTACTTCTGAGAACTAAGCATTGTGTGCAGAGGTTTTGCAGCTATCTCCTTTCCTTCAGTTTTTGTGCTAACATTCCTATATCAGAACCTAGCATTTACACTATAGGATAGGATTACCGCGGGTATAGCACCTAACTCTTTAAACCTAAATGAAACAACATGGCCATATGATTTACTTCTGAGAACTAACCATTCTGTGCAGAGATTTTTCAGCTATCTCCTTTCCTTCAGTTTTTGTGCTAACATTCCTATGTCTAAAACTAGCATTTACACTATAGGAAAGCATTAACGCGGGTATAGCACCTAACTCTTTAAACCTAAATGAAACAACAAGGCACCTATGATTTACTTCTGAGAACTAAGCATTGTGTGCAGAGATTTTGCAGCTATCTCCTTTACTTCAGTTTTTGTGCTAACATTCGTATCTCCAGTACTAGCATTTCTTATACAGGAGAGCATAACCGAGGGTATAGCACCTAACTCTTTAAACCTAAATGAAACAACATGGGACATATGATTTACTTCTGAGAACTAAGCATTGTGTGCAGAGGTTTTGCAGCTATCTCCTTTCCTTCAGTTTTTGTGCTAACATTCCTATATCAGAACCTAGCATTTACACTATAGGATAGGATTACCGCGGGTATAGCACCTAACTCTTTAAACCTAAATGAAACAACATGGCCATATGATTTACTTCTGAGAACTAACCATTCTGTGCAGAGATTTTTCAGCTATCTCCTTTCCTTCAGTTTTTGTGCTAACATTCCTAAGTCTAAAATTAGCTTTTACACTATAGGAAAGCATTACCTGGGGCATAGCACCTAACTCTTTAAACCTAAATGAAACAACATGGCACATATGATTTACTTCTGAGAACTAAGCAATGTGTGCAGAGATTTTGCAGCTATCCCCTTTCCTTCAGTTTTAGTGCTAACATTCATATCTCCAGAACTAGCATTTCCTTTACAGGAAAGCATAACCGAGGGTATAGCACCTAACTCTTTAAACCTAAATGAAACAACATGGCACATATGATTTACTTCTTAGAACTAACCATTGTGTGCAGAGATTTTGCAGCTATCTCCTTTCCTTCAGTTTTTGTGCTAACATTCGTATCTCTCATACTAGCATTTCCTATATAGGAAAGCATAACCGAGGGTATAGCACCTAACTCTTTAAACCTACATGAAATAACATGGCACATATGATTTACTTCTGAGAACTAAGCATTGTGTGCAGAGGTTTTGCAGCTATCTCCTTTCCTTCAGTTTTTGTGCTAACATTCGTATCTCTCATACTAGCCTTTCCTATATAGGAAAGCATAACCGACGGTATAGCACCTAAGTCTTTAAACCTAAATGAAACAACATGGCAACTATGATTTACTTCTGAGAACTAAGCATTGTGTGCAGAGATTTTGCAGCTATCTCCTTTCCTTCAGTTTTTGTGCTAACATTCGTATCTCCAGAACTAGCATTTCTTATACAGGAAAGCATAACCGAGGGTATAGCACCTAACTCTTTAAACCTAAATGAAACAACATGGCACATATGATTTACTTCCGAGAACAAAGCATTGTGTGCAGAGGTTTTGCAGCTATCTCCTTTCCTTCAGTTTTTGTGCTAACATTCCTATATCCGAACCTAGCATTTACACTATAGGATAGGATTACCGCGGGTATAGCACCTAACTCTTTAAAGCTAAATGGAACAACATGGCACATATGATTTACATCTGAGAACTAAGCATTGTATGCAGAGATTTTGCAGCTATCTGCTTTCCTTCAGTTTTTGTGCTAACATTTGTATCTCCAGAACTAGCATTTCTTATACAGGAAAGCATAACCGAGGGTATAGCTCCTCACTCTTTAAACCTAAATGAAACAACATGGCACATATGATTTCCGTCTGAAAACTAAGCATTGTGTGCAGAGATTTTAAAGCTATCTCCATTCCTTCAGTTTTGTGCTAACATTCCTATGTCTAAAACTAGCATTTACACTATAGGAAAGCATTACCGCGGGTATAGCACCTAACTCTTTAAACCTAAATGAAACAACATGGCACATATGATTTACGTCTCAGAACTAAGCATTGTATGCAGAGATTTTGCAGCTATCTGCTTTCCTTCAGTTTTTTTGCTAACATTTGTATCTCCAGAACTAGCATTTCTTTTTTTTTCTTGATATATATATATCATTTATTATTATTATTATTATTATTTTTTATGTTTTACTCAAATATTTGATTTGTATTTTCTTTTTTTTTTAATTTTTTTATTTTTTATTGACTTTGTAATAATATTACATTAAAAATATATATGTGAGGTCCCATTCAACCCCACCCCCCACCCCCCGTCTCCCCCCCCCAACAACACTCGTTCCCATCATCATGACACATCCATTGGATTTGGTAAGTACATCTTTGGGCACCTCTGCACCTCATATACATTGGTTCACATCATGGCCCATACTCTCCTCTATTCCATCATGTAGGCCCTGTGAGGATTTACAATGTCCGGTGATTACCTCTGAAGCACCATCCAGGGCAGCTCCATGTCCCGAAGACGCCTCCACCTCTCATCTCTTCCTGCCTTTCCCCATACCCTTTGTCCATTATGTCCACTTTTCCCAATCCAATGCCACCTCTTCTATGTGGACACTGGATTGGTTGTGTCCATTGCACCTTTATGTCAAGAGGAGGCTCAGATTCCACCTGGATGCTGGATGCAATCCTCCCATTTTCAGTTGTAATCACTCTAGGCTCCATGGTGTGGTGGTTGTCTTTTTCACCTCCATCTTAGCTGAGTGTGGTAAGTCCAATAAATCAGATTGTAGGTGCTGGAGTCTGTTGAGGCTCAGGATCTGGCTATCACATTGTCAGTCCAGAGATTCAAATCCCCTAAATATATCTTAAACCCCAACATTAACTGCACCTCCAGCACATTAGCATGAAAGTCTTATGAAGGGAGATCCCATCTGAGTCCAGATTCATCACACATAAACACCATTTCCAAAGAGGGGCCATCTGCCCTGGTAGTTAACCCCATCGGCCATGACCATAACTCCCATGGGTCTCTTTAGCCCTCAAAGGAACCAATATCTGGGGGTTGTATCTGCTTTATCTGTCTCTCTGACTCTGCTCAGTTGTGCATGAGGGCAAACCTTCTGCCAGCCTCCAGACTCTTTTTTAGAAACTCGTAGCCATATAAACTCATTTCTCCTTTCCATTTCCCCCTTACTTTAGGTCAAACAGCATTTTAAAGTCATGGTATTTTATGTAGACATGGATATTCTGCTGATCCGCATTGAACCTTCCGTATAAGGTCATTTTCCAGTTGCATCATCAGTTGGTAGTTGATAGTGGTCCCTCGTTGCCAGGGAGGCTCATCCCCGGGTGTCATGTCCCAAGCTGGGGGGAAGGCATTGCATTTACATGCTGAGTTTGGCTTCGAGACTGGCCACATTTGAGTAACATGAAGGCTGACAGAAGGAAATTCCCAGGCACAAAGTTGCTCTAGGCCTTGTTATTATTTTGGGTTTATCAGCTCACAAGCATAGTCATTAGTATCAGGGGCTCACTGTTGAACCCACACTCCCTCCCGGTCCCCACCACTGTACCTGGGAGACTGTCGCTGCTCCCCTAGGAACCACGACAGAGCACCACTGGCCAGGAACCCAGTACCCCCCCTACAGTGGTTTTTAATTGTTGCCACTATGAGTATATCCAAACATTACCATGCACCCTGGACATATGCAGAACTAGCATTTCTTATACAGGAAAGCATAACCGAGGGTATAGCACCTAACTCTTTAAACCTAAATGAAACAACATGACACCTATGATTTACTTCTGAGAACTAAGCATTGTGTGCAGAGATTTTTCAGCTATCTCCTTTCCTTCAGTTTTTGTGCTAACATTCCTATGTCTAAAACTAGCTTTTACACTATAGGAAAGCATTACCTGGGGTATAGCACCTAACTCTTTAAACCTAAAGGAAACAACATTGCACATATGATTTACTTCTGAGAACTAAGCAATGTGTGCAGAGATTTTGCAGCTATCCCCTTTCCTTCAGTTTTAGTGCTAAAATTCATATCTCCAGAACTAGCATTTCCCATACAGGAAAGCATAACCGAGGGTATAGCACCTAACTCTTTAAGTCTAAATGAAACAACATGGCACATATGATTTCCTTCTAAGAACTAACCATTGTGTGCAGAGATTTTGCAGCTATCTCCTTTCCTTCAGTTTTTGTGCTAACATTCCTATGTCTAAAACCAGCATTTACACAATAGGAAAGTATTACCACGGGTATAGCACCTAACTCTTTAAACCTAAATGAAAAAACATGTCACATATGATTTACTTCTGAGAACTAAGCATTGTGTGCAGAGATTTTGCAGCTATCTCCTTTCCTTCAGTTTTTGTGCTAACATTCGTATCTCTTAAACTAGCTTTCCCTATATAGGAAAGCATAACCAAGGGTATAGCACCTAAGTGTTTAAACCTAAATGAAACCACATGGCACATATGATTTACTTCTGAGAACTAAGCACTGTGTGCAGAGGTTTTGCAGCTATATCCTTTCCTTCAGTTTTGTGCTAACATTCGTATCTCTAAAACTAGCATTTCCTATATAGGAAAGCATAACCGAGGGTATAGCACCTAACTCTTTAAACGTAAATGAAACAACATGACACATATGATTTCCTTTGAGAACTAAGCGTTGTGTGCAGAGATTTTTCAGCTATCTCCTTTCCTTCAGTTTTTGTGCTAACCTTCCTGTGTCTAAAACTAGCTTTTACACTATAGGAAAGCATTACCGCGGGTATAGCACCTAACTCTTTAATCCTAAATGAAACAACATGGCACCTATGATTTACTTCTGAGAACTAAGCAATGTGTGCAGAGATTTTGCAGCTATCTCCTTTCCTTCAGTTTTAGTGCGAACATTCATATCTCCAGAACTAGCATTTCCTTTACAGGAAAGCATAACGGAGGGTATAGCACCTAACTCTTTAAACCTAAATGAAACAACATGGCACATATGATTTACTTCTTAGAACTAACCATTGTGTGCAGAGATTTTGCAGCTATCTCCTTTCCTTCAGTTTTTGTGCTAACATTCGTATCTCTCATACTAGCATTTCCTATACAGGAAAGCATAACCGAGGGTATAGCACCTAAGTCTTTAAACCTAAATGAAACAACATAGCACATATGATTTATTTCCGAGAAGTAAGCATTGTGTGCAGAGGATTTGCAGCTATCCTCTTTCCTTCAGTTTTTGCGCTAACATTCGTATCTCTAAAACTAGCATTTCCTATATAGGAAAGAATAACCGAGGGTATAGCACCTAACTCTTTAAATCTAAATGAAACAACATGGCACATATGATTTACTTCTGAGAACTAAGCATTGTGTGCAGAGATTTTGCAGCTATCTCCTTTCCTTCAGTTTTTGTGCTAACATTCCTATGTCTAAAACTAGGACTTACATTATAGGAAAGCATTACCACGGGTATAGCACCTAACTCTTTAAACCTAAATGAAACAGCATGGCACCTATGATTTACTTCTGAGAACTAAGCATTCTGTGCAGAGATTTTGCAGCTATCTCCTTTGCTTCAGTTTTTGTGCTAACATTCCTACATCTGAAACTAGCATTTAAACTATAGGATAGCATTACCGCGGGTATAGCACCTAACTCTTTAAACCTAAATGAAACAACATGGCACATATTATTTACTTCTGAGAACTAAACATTGTGTGCAGAGATTTTGCAGCTATCTGCTTTCCTTCAGTTTTTGTGCTAACATACCTACGTCTAAAACTAGCATTTACATTATAGGAAAGCATTACCGCGGGTATAGCACCTAACTTTTTACACCTAAATGAAACAACATGGCACATATGACTTACTTCTGAAAACTAAGCATTGTGTGCAGAGATTTTGCAGCTATCTCCTTTCCTTCAGTTTTTGTGCTAACATTCGTATCTCTAGAACTAGCATTTCTTATACAGGAAAGCATAACCGAGGGTATAGCACCTAACTATTTAAACATAAATGAAACAACATGGCACATATGATTTACTTCTGAGAACTAAGCATTGTGTGCACAGATGTTGCAGCTATCTCCTTTCCTTCAGTTTTTCTGCTAACATTCGTATCTGTAAAACTAGCTTTTCCTATATAGGAAAGCATCACAGAGGGTATAGCACCTAACTCTTTAAACCTAAAGGAAACAACATGGCACATATGATTTACTTCTGAGAACTAAGCATTGTGGGCAGAGATTTTGCAGCTATCTCCTTTCCTTCAGTTTTTGTGCTAACATTCCTATCTCTAAACTAGCATTTCCTATACAGGAAAGCATAACCGAGGGTATAGCACCTAACTATTTAAACATAAATGAAACAACATGGCACATATGATTTACTTCTGAGAACTAAGCATTGTGTGCAGAGGTTTTGCAGCTATCTCCTTTCCTTCAGTTTTTGCGCTAACATTCGTATCTCTAAAACTAGCATTTCCTATATAGGAAAGAATAACCGAGGGTATAGCACCTAACTCTTTAAATCTAAATGAAACAACATGGCACATATGATTTACTTCTGAGAACTAAGCATTGTGTGCAGAGATTTTGCAGCTATCTCCTTTCCTTCAGTTTTTGTGCTAACATCCATATGTCTAAAACTATCATTTACACTACAGGAAAGCATTATCACTGGTCTAGCACCTAACTCTTTAAACCTAAATGAAGCAACATGGCACATATGATTTACTTCTGAGAACTAAGCATTGTGTGCAGAGATTTTGCAGCTATCTCCTTTCCTTCACTTTTTGTGCTAACATTCGTATCTCTAAAACTAGCATTTCCTATGTAGGAAAGCATAACCGAGGGTACAGCACCTAATTCTTTAAACCTAAATGAAACAACATGGCACATATGATTTCCTTCTGAGAACTAAGCATTGTGTGCAGAGATTTTGCAGCTATCTCCTTTCGTTCAGTTTTTGTGCTAACATTCCTATGTCAAAAACTAGCATTTACACTATAGGAAAGCATTACCTGGGGTATAGCACCTAACTCTTTAAACCTAAAAGAAACAACATGGCACATATGATTTACTTCTGAGAACTAAGCACTGTGTGCAGAGGTTTTGCAGCTATATCCTTTCCTTCAGTTTTGTGCTAACATTCGTATCTCTAAAACTAGCATTTCCTATATAGGAAAGCATAACCGAGGGTATAGCACCTAACTCTTTAAACGTAAATGAAACAACATGACACATATGATTTCCTTTGAGAACTAAGCGTTGTGTGCAGAGATTTTTCAGCTATCTCCTTTCCTTCAGTTTTTGTGCTAACCTTCCTATGTCTAAAACCAGCATTTACACTATAAGAAAGCATTACCGCGGGTATAGCACCTAACTTTTTACACCTAAATGAAACAACATGGCACCTATGATTTACTTCTGAGAACTAAGCATTGTGTCTAGAAATTTTGCAGCTATCTCCTTTCCTTCAGTTTTAGTGCTAACATTCGTATCTCCAGAACTAGCATTAACTATACAGTAAAGCATAACCGAGGTTATAGCACCTAACTCTTTAAACCTACATGAAACAACATGGCACATATGACTTACTTCTGAGAACTAAGCATTGTGTGCAGAGATTTTGCAGCTATCTCCTTTCCTTCAGTTTTTGTGCTAACATTCGTATCTCTAGAACTAGCATTTCTTATACAGGAAAGCATAACCGAGGGTATAGCACCTAACTATTTAAACATAAATGAAACAACATGGCACATATGATTTACTTCTGAGAACTAAGCATTGTGTGCAGAGGTTTTGCAGCTATCTCCTTTCCTTCAGTTTTTGCGCTAACATTCGTATCTCTAAAACTAGCATTTCCTATATAGGAAAGAATAACCGAGGGTATAGCACCTAACTCTTTAAATCTAAATGAAACAACATGGCACATATGATTTACTTCTGAGAACTAAGCATTGTGTGCAGAGATTTTGCAGCTATCTCCTTTCCTTCAGTTTTTGTGCTAACATTCCTATGTCTAAAACTAGGACTTACATTATAGGAAAGCATTACCACGGGTATAGCACCTAACTCTTTAAACCTAAATGAAACAGCATGGCACCTATGATTTACTTCTGAGAACTAAGCATTCTGTGCAGAGATTTTGCAGCTATCTCCTTTGCTTCAGTTTGTGTGCTAACATTCCTACATCTGAAACTAGCATTTAAACTATAGGATAGCATTACCGCGGGTATAGCACCTAACTCTTTAAACCTAAATGAAACAACATGGCACATATTATTTACTTCTGGGAACTAAACATTGTGTACAGAGATTTTGCAGCTATCTGCTTTCCTTCAGTTTTTGTGCTAACATACCTACGTCTAAAACTAGCATTTACATTATAGGAAAGCATTACCGCGGGTATAGCACCTAACTTTTTACACCTAAATGAAACAACATGGCACATATGACTTACTTCTGAGAACTAAGCATTGTGTGCAGAGATTTTGCAGCTATCTCCTTTCCTTCAGTTTTTGTGCTAACATTCGTATCTCTAGAACTAGCATTTCTTATACAGGAAAGCATAACCGAGGGTATAGCACCTAACTATTTAAACATAAATGAAACAACATGGCACATATGATTTACTTCTGAGAACTAAGCATTGTGTGCACAGATGTTGCAGCTATCTCCTTTCCTTCAGTTTTTGTGCTAACATTCGTATCTGTAAAACTAGCTTTTCCTATATAGGAAAGCATCACAGAGGGTATAGCACCTAACTCTTTAAACCTAAAGGAAACAACATGGCACATATGATTTACTTCTGAGAACTAAGCATTGTGGGCAGAGATTTTGCAGCTATCTCCTTTCCTTCAGTTTTTGTGCTAACATTCCTATCTCTAAACTAGCATTTCCTACCTAGGAAAGCATAACCGAGGTTATAGCACCCAACTCTTTAAACCTAAATGAAACAACATGGCACATATGATTTACTTCTGAGAACTAAGCATTGTGTGCAGAGATTTTGCAGCTATCTCCTTTCCTTCAGTTTTTGTGCTAACATCCATATGTCTAAAACTATCATTTACACTACAGGAAAGCATTACCACTGGTCTAGCACCTAACTCTTTAAACCTAAATGAAGCAACATGGCACATATGATTTACTTCTGAGAACTAAGCATTGTGTGCAGAGATTTTGCAGCTATCTCCTTTCCTTCACTTTTTATGCTAACATTCGTATCTCTAAAACTAGCATTTCCTATGTAGGAAAGCATAACCGAGGGTACAGCACCTAACTCTTTAAACCTAAATGAAACAACATGGGACATATGATTTACTTCTGAGAACTAAGCATTGTGTCAGAGGTTTTGCAGCTATCCCCTTTTCTTCAGTTTTTGTACTAACATTCCTATATCAGAACCTAGCATTTACACTATAGGATAGGATTACCTCGGGTATAGCACCTAACTCTTTAAACCTAAATGAAACAACATGGCACATATGATTTACTTCTGAGAACTAACCTTTCTGTGCATAGGTTTTTCAGCTATCTCCTTTCCTTCAGTTTTTGTGCTAACATTCCTATGTCTAAAACTAGCTTTTACACTATAGGAAAGCATTACCTCGGGTATAGCACCTAACTTTTTAAACCTAAATGAAACAACATGGCACATATGATTTACTTCTGAGAACTAAGCAATGTGTGCAGAGATTTTGCAGCTATCTCCTTTCCTTCAGTTTTAGTGCTAACATTCATATCTCCAGAACTAGCATTTCCTATACAGGAAAGCATAACCGAGGGTATAGCACCTAACTCTTTAAACCTAAATGAAACAACATGGCACATATGATTTACTTCTTAGAATTAACCATTGTGTGCAGAGATTTTGCAGCTATCTCCTTTCCTTCAGTTTTTGTGCTAACATTCGTATCTCTCATACTAGCATTTCCTATATAGGAAAGCATAACCGAGGGTATAGCACCTAAGACTTTAAACCTAAATGAAACAACATAGCACATATGATTTACTTCCGAGAACTAAGCATTGTGTGCAGAGGATTTGCAGCTATCTCCTTTCCTTCAGTTTTTGTGCTAACATTCGTATCTCTAAAACTAGCATTTCCTATATAGGAAAGCATAACCGAGGGTTTAGCACCTCACTCTTTAAACCTAAATGAAAGAACATGGCACATATGATTTCCGTCTGAAAACTAAGCATTCTGTGCAGAGATTTTAAAGCTATCTCCATTCCTTCAGTTTTGTGCTAACATTCCTATGTCTAAAACTAGCATTTACACTATAGGAAAGCATTACCGCGGGTATAGCACCTAACTCTTTAAACCTAAATGAAACAACATGGCACATATGATTTACGTCTGAGAACTAAGCATTGTATGCAGAGATTTTGCAGCTCTCTGCTTTCCTTCAGTTTTTTTGCTAACATTTGTATCTCCAGATCTAGCATTTCTTATACAGGAAAGCATAACCGAGGGTATAGCACCTAACTCTTTAAACCTAAATGAAACAACATGGCACCTATGATTTACTTCTGAGAACTAAGCATTGTGTGCAGAGATTTTGCAGCTATCTCCTTTCCTTCAGTTTTTGTGCTAACATTCGTATCTCTCATACTAGCATTTCCTATATAGGAAAGCATAACCGAGGGTATAGCACCTAAGTCTTTAAACCTAAATGAAACAACATAGCACATATGATTTACTTCCGAGAACTAAGCATTGTGTGCAGAGGATTTGCAGCTATCTCCTTTCCTTCAGTTTTTGTGCTAACATTCCTATATCAGAACCTAGCTTTTACACTATAGCATAGGATTACCGCGGGTATAGCACCTAACTCTTTAAACCTAAATGAAACAACATGGCACATATGATTTACTTCTGAGAACTAACCATTCTGTGCAGAGATTTTTCAGCTATCTATTTTCCTTCAGTTTTTTTGCTAACATTCCTATGTCTAAAACTAGCTTTTACACTATAGGAAAGCATTACCTCGGGTATACCACCTAACTCTTTAAACCTAAATGAAACAACATGGCACATATGATATACTTCTGTGAACTAAGCAATGTGTGCAGAGATTTTGCAGCTATCTCCTTTCCTTCAGTTTTAGTGCTAACATTCATATCTCCTGAACTAGGATTTCCTATACAGGAAAGCATAACCGAGTGTATTGCACCTAACTCTTTAAACCTAAATGAAACAATATGGCACATATGATTTACGTCTTAGAACTAAGCACTGTGTGCAGAGATTTTGCAGCTATCTCCTTTCCTTCTGTTTTTGTGGTAACATTCCTATGTCTAAAACTAGCATTTACACTATAGGAAAGCATTACCACCGGTATAGCAACTAACTCTTTAAACCTAAATGAAAAAATATGGCACATATGATTTACTTCTGAGAACTAAGCATTGTGTGCAGAGATTTTGCAGCTATCTCCTTTCCTTCAGTTTTTGTGCTAACATTCCTATGTCTAAAACTAGCATTTACACTATAGGAAAGCATTACCACGGGTATAGCACCTAACTCTTTAAACCTAAATGAAACAACATAGGACATATGATTTACTTCTGAGAACTAACCATTCTGTGCAGAGGTTTTGCAGCTATCTCCTTTCCTTCAGTTTTTGTGCTAACATTCCTATATAAAAACCTAGCATTTACACTATAGGATAGGATTACCGCGGGTATAGCACCTAACTCTTTAAACCTAAATGAAACAACATGGCACATATGATTTACTTCTGAGAACTAACCATTCTGTGCAGAGATTTTTCAGCTATCTCCTTTCCTTCAGTTTTTGTGCTAACATTCCTGTGTCTAAAACTACCTTTTACACTATAGGAAAGCATTACCTCGGGTATAGCACCTAACTCTCTAAACCTAAATGAAACAACATGGCACATATGATTTACTTCTGAGAACTAAGCAAGGTGTGCAGAGATTTTGCAGCTATCTCCTTTCCTTCAGTTTTAGTGCTAACATTCATATCTCCAGAACTAGCATTTCCTATACAGGAAAGCATAACCAAGGGTATAGCACCTAACTCTTTAAACCTAAATGAAACAACATGGCACATATGATTTACTTCTTAGAACTAACCATTGTGTGCAGAGATTTTGCAGCTATCTCCTTTGCTTCAGTTTTTGTGCTAACATTCGTATCTCTCATACTAGCATTTCCTATATAGGAAAGCATAACCGAGGGTATAGCACCTAAGTCTTTAAACCTAAATGAAACTACATAGCACATATGATTTACTTCCGAGAACTAAGCATTGTGTGCAGAGGATTTGCAGCTATCTCCTTTCCTTTAGTTTTTGTGCTTACATTCGTATCTCTAAAACTAGCATTTCCTATATAGGAAAGCATAACCGAGGGTTTAGCACCTCACTCTTTAAACCTTAATGAAACAACATGGCACATATGATTTCCATCTGAAAACGAAGCATTGTGTGCAGAGATTTTAAAGCTATCTCCTTTCCTTCAGTTTTGTGCTAACATTCCTATGTCTAAAACTAGCATTTACACTATAGGAAAGCATTACCGCGTTTATGGCACCTAACTCTTTAAACCTAAATGAAACAACATGGCACAAATGATTTACGTCTGAGAACTAAGCATTGTATGCAGAGATTTTGCAGCTATCTGCTTTCCTTCAGCTTTTGTGCTAACATTTGTATCTCCAGAACTAGCATTTCTTATACAGGAAAGCATAAACGAGGGTATAGCACCTAACTCTTTAAACCTAAATGAAACAACATGGCACCTATAATTTACTTCTGAGAACTAAGCATTGTGTGCAGAGATTTTGCAGCTATCTCCTTTCCTTCAGTTTTTGTGCTGACATTCGTATCTCCAGAACTAGCATTACTTATACAGGAAAGCATAACCAAGGGTATAGCACCTAACTCTTTAAACCTAAGTGAAACAACATGGGACATATGATTTACTTCTGAGAACTAAGAATTGTATGCAGAGGTTTTGCAGCTATCTCCTTTCCTTCAGTTTTTGTGCTATCATTCCTATATCAGAACCTAGCATTTACACTATAGGATAGGATTACCGCGGTTATAGCACCAACTCTTTAAACATAAATGAAACAACATGGCACATATGATTTACTTCTGAGAACTAACCATTGTGTGCAGAGATTTTTCAGCTATCTCCTTTCTTTCAGTTTTTGTGCTAACATTCCTATGTCTAAAACTAGCTTTTACACTATAGGAAAGCATTACCTGGGGTATAGCACCTAACTCTTTAAACCTAAATGAAAAAACATGGCACATATGATTTACTTCTGAGGACTAAGCAATGTGTGCAGAGATTTTGCAGCTAACCCCTTTCCTTCAGTTTTAGTGCTAACATTCATATCTCCAGAACTAGCATTTCCTATACAGGAAAGCATAACCGAGGTTATAGCACCTAACTCTTTAAACCTAAATGAAACAACATGGCACATATGATTTACTTCTTAGAACTAACCATTGTGTGCAGAGATTTTGCAGCTATCTCCTTTCCTTCAGTTTTTGTGCTAACATTCGTATCTCTCATACTAGCATTTCCTGTATAGGAAAGCATAACCGTGGGTATACCACCTAAGTCTTTAAACCTAAATGAAACAACATGGCACATATCATTTACTTCCGAGAACAAAGCATTGTGTGCAGAGGTTTTGCAGCTATCTCCTTTCCTTCAGTTTTTGTGCTAAAATTCGTATCTCTAAAACTAGCATTTCCTATATAGGAAAGAATAACCGAGGGTATAGCACCTAACTCTTTAAACGTAAATGAAACAACATGACACATATGATTTCCTTCTGAGAACTAAGCGTTGTGTGCAGAGATGTTTCAGCTATCTCCTTTCCTTCAGTTTTTGTGCTAACATTCCTATGTCTAAAACTAGCATTTACACTACAGGAAAGCATTACCGCGGGTATAGCACCTAACTTTTTAAACCTAAATGAAACAACATGGCACATATGATTTACTTCTGAGAAGTAACCATTGTGTGCAGAGGTTTTGCAGCTATCTCCTTTCCTTCAGTTTTAGTGCTAACATTCGTATCTCCAGAACTAGCATTTCCTATACAGGAACACATAACCGAGGGTATAGCACCTAACTCTTTAAACATAAATGAAACAACATGGCACATATGATTTACTTCTGAGAAGTAAGCATTGTGTGCAGAGATTTTGCAGCTATCTCCTTTCCTTCAGTTTTTCTGCTAACATTCGTATCTCCAGAACTAACATTTCCTATACAGGAAAGCATAACCGAGGGTATAGCACCTAACTCTTTAAACCTAAATGAAACAACATGGCACGTATGATTTATCTCTGAGAACTAAGCATTGTGTGCAGAGATTTTGCAGCTATCTCCTTTCCTTCAGTTTTTGTGCTAACGTTCGTATCTCCAGAACTACAATTTCCTATACAGGAAAGCATAACGAAGGGTATAGCACCTAACTCTTTAAACCTAAATGAAACAACATGGCACCTATGATTTACTTCTGAGAACTAAGCATTGTGTACGGAGATTTTGCAGCTATCTCCTTTCCTTCAGTTTTTGTGCTAACATTCCTATATCAGAACCTAGCATTTACACTATAGCATAGGATTACCGCGGGTATAGCACCTAACTCTTTAAACCTAAATGAAACAACATGGCACATATGATTTACTTCTGACAACTAACCATTGTGTGCAGAGATTTTTCAGCTATCTCCTTTCTTTCAGTTTTTGTGCTAACATTCCTATGTCTAAAACTAGCTTTTGCACTATAGGAAAGCATTACCTGGGGTATAGCACCTAACTCTTTAAACCTAAATGAAAAAACATGGCACATATGATTTACTTCTGAGGACTAAGCAATGTGTGCAGAGATTTTGCAGATATCCCCTTTCCTTCAGTTTTAGTGCTAACATTCATATCTCCAGAACTAGCATTTCCTATACAGGAAAGCATAACCGAGGGTATAGCACCTAGCTCTTTAAACCTAAATGAAACAACATGGCACATATGATTTACTTCTTGGAACTAAACATTGCGTGCAGAGATTTTGCAGCTATCTCCTTTCCTTCAGTTTTTGTGCTAACATTCCTATGTCAAAAACTAGCATTTACACTATAGGAAAGCATTATTACGGGTATAGCAACTAACTCTTTAAACCTAAATGAAAAAATATGGCACATATGATTTACTTCTGAGAAGTAAGCATTGTGTGCAGAGATTTTGCAGCTATCTCCTTTCCTTCAGTTTTTGTACTAACATTCCTATGTCTAAAACTAGCATTTACACTATAGGAAAGCATTACCACGGGTATAGCACCTAACTCTTTAAACCTAAATGAAAAAGCATGGCACATATGATTTACTTCTGAGAACTAAGCATTGTGTGCAGAGATTTTGCAGCTATCTCCTTTCCTTCAGTTTTGGTGCTAACATTCGTATCTCTAAAACTAGCATTTCCTATGTAAGAATGCATAACCGCGGGTATAGCACCTAAGTCTTTAAACCAAAATGAAACAACAAGGGACATATGATTTACTTCTGAGAATTAAGCACTATGTGCAGAGGTTTTGCAGCTATCTCCTTTCCTTCAGTTTTGTGCTAACATTCGTATCTCTGAAACTAGCCTTTACACTATAGGATAGAATTACCGCGGGTATAGCACCTAACTCTTTAAACCTAAATGAATCAACATGGCACATATGATTTACTTCTGAGAACTACACATTGTGTGCAGAGATTTTTCAGGTATCTACTTTCCTTCAGTTTTTGTACTAACATTCCTGTGTCTAAAACTAGCATTTACACTATAGGAAAGCATTACCGCGGGTATAGCACCTAACACTTTAAACCTAAATGAAAAAACATGGCACATATGATTTACTTCCGAGAACTAAGCATTGTGTGCAGAGATTATGCAGCTATCTCCTTTCCTTCAGTTTTAGTGCTAACATTCGTATCTCCAGAACTAGCATTTCCTATACAGGAAAGCATAACCGAGGGTATAGCACCTAACTCTTTAAACCTGAATGAAACAACATGGCACATATGATTTACTTCTGAGAACTAACCATTGTGTGCAGAGATTTTTCAGCTATCTCCTTTCTTTCAGTTTTTGTGCTAACATTCCTATGTCTAAAACTAGCTTTTGCACTATAGGAAAGCATTACCTGGGGTATAGCACCTAACTCTTTAAACCTAAATGAAACAACATGGGACATATGATTTACTTCTGAGAACTAAGCATTGTGTGCAGAGGTTTTGCAGCTATCTCCTTTACTTCAGTTTTTGTGCTAACATTCCTATATCAGAACCTAGCATTTACACTATAGGATAGGATTACCGCGGTTATAGCATCTAACTCTTTAAACCTAAATGAAACAACATGGCACATATGATTTACTTCCGAGAACTAAGCATTGTGTGCAGAGGTTTTGCAGCTATCTCCTTTCCTTCAGTTTTTGTGCTAACATTCGTATCTCTAAAACTTCCATTTCCTATATAGGAAAGCATAACCGAGGGTATAGCACCTAACTCTTTAAAGCTAAATGAAACAACATGGCACATATGATTTCCTACAGAGAACTAAGCATTGTGTGCAGAGGTTTTGCAGCTATGTCCTTTCCTTCAGTTTTTGTGCTAACATTCGTATCTCTAAAACTAATATTTCCTATATAGGAAAGCATAACCGAGGGTATAGCACCTAACTCTTTAATCCTAAATGAAAGAACAAGGCACATATGATTTACTTCTGAGAACTAAGCATTGTGTGCAGGGATTTTGCAGCTATCTCCTTTCCTTCAGTTTTTGTGCTAACATTCGTATCTCTGAAACTAGCCTTTACACTATAGGATAGAATTACCGCGGGTATAGCACCTAACTCTTTAAACCTAAATGAAACAACATGGCACATATGATTTACTTCTGAGAAGTAAGCATTGTGTGCATAGATTTTGGAGCTATCTCCTTTCCTTCAGATTTTGTGCTAACATTCGTATCTCTAAACCTAGCATTTCCTATATAAGAAAGCATAACCGAGGGTATAGCACCTAACTCTTTAAAGGTAAATGAAACAACATGGCACATGTGATTTACTACTGAGAACTAAGCATTGTGTGCAGAGGTTTTTTTTTTTTTTTAATTTTTTTATTTTTTCTTGACTTTGTAATAATATTACATTAAAAATATATATGTGAGGTCCCATTCAACCCCACCCCCCCACCCCCCCTCTCCCCCCCCCCAACAACACTCGTTCCCATCATCATAACACATCCATTGGATTTGGTAAGTACATCTTTGTGCACCTCTGCACCTCATATACATTGGTTCACATCATGGCCCATACTCTCCTCTATTCCATCATGTAGGCCCTGTGAGGATTTACAATGTCCGGTGATTACCTCTGAAGCACCATCCAGGGCAGCTCCATGTCCCGAAGACGCCTCCACCTCTCATCTCTTCCTGCCTTTCCCCATACCCTTTGTCCATTATGTCCACTTTTCCCAATCCAATGCCACCTCTTCTATGTGGACACTGGATTGGTTGTGTCCATTGCACCTTTATGTCAAGAGGAGGCTCAGATTCCACCTGGATGCTGGATGCAATCCTCCCATTTTCAGTTGTAATCACTCTAGGCTCCATGGTGTGGTGGTTGTCCTTCTTCACCTCCATCTTAGCTGAGTGTGGTAAGTCCAATAAATCAGATTGTAGGTGCTGGAGTCTGTTGAGGCTCAGGATCTGGCTATCACATTGTCAGTCCAGAGATTCAAATCCCCTAAATATATCTTAAACCCCAACATTAACTGCACCTCCAGCACATTAGCATGAAAGTCTTATGAAGGGAGATCCCATCTGAGTCCAGATTCATCACACATAAACACCATTTCCAAAGAGGGGCCATCTGCCCTGGTAGTTAACCCCATCGGCCATGACCATAACTCCCATGGGTCTCTTTAGCCCTCAAAGGAACCAATATCTGGGGGTTGTATCTGCTTTATCTGTCTCTCTGACTCTGCTCAGTTGTGCATGAGGGCAAACCTTCTGCCAGCCTCCAGACTCTTTTTTAGAAACTCGTAGCCATATAAACTCATTTCTCCTTTCCATTTCCCCCTTACTTTAGGTCAAACAGCATTTTAAAGTCATGGTATTTTATGTAGACATGGATATTCTGCTGATCCGCATTGAACCTTCCGTATAAGGTCATTTTCCAGTTGCATCATCAGTTGGTAGTTGATAGTGGTCCCTCGTTGCCAGGGAGGCTCATCCCCGGGTGTCATGTCCCACGCTGGGGGGAAGGCATTGCATTTACATGCTGAGTTTGGCTTCGAGACTGGCCACATTTGAGTAACATGAAGGCTGACAGAAGGAAATTCCCAGGCACAAAGTTGCTCTAGGCCTTGTTATTATTTTGGGTTTATCAGCTCACAAGCATAGTCATTAGTATCAGGGGCTCACTGTTGAACCCTCACTCCCTCCCGGTCCCCACCACTGTACCTGGGAGACTGTCGCTGCTCCCCTAGGGACCACGACAGAGCACCACTGGCCAGGAACCCAGTACCCCCCCTACTGTGGTTTTTAATTGTTGCCACTATGAGTATATCCAAACATTACCATGCACCCTGGACATATGTTCTGTACAGCTCCCTGTCAGTCATATATCACCTGTCATTGGTATCCCATACCAGTATCCCTCCATTGCCATTGTTGAAACACTCTGTGATCCAGAACTCCCCGAAATTTGAAGCCCAATATAATGTCATGGTCCCTTACTAGGGAATGGCATATAGCGATGAGTTTAAAGGATAGATAAAGAACTTGGATAAAGTTAGATAAAGAACTTAGATAAAGAATGTTGACTTGAAAAAATTCCACATCCTATTTTTTTCTTTTCCCCCCCCCCCTAATTATTCAGCTTTTCTTCACAGGAGTCCTAGACCACAGCAATGTATATATATAATATACAGCACTCCCACACATCCACCAGAAAACCTTTTCCCTTCCACAGTGATACTCTTACGCCCTATTCATATCATATTTACTTAAAGTGATGTACAGAGTCTGAGACATTAGCTTTCTAACAAGGTGACATCTGTGTACCTAACTTTTTAAACCTAAATGAAACAACATGGCACCTATGATTTACTTCTGAGAACTAACCATTGTGTGCAGAGATTTTGCAGCTATCTCCTTTCCTTCAGTTTCTGTGCTAACATTTCTCTATCTGAAAGTAGCTTTTACACTATAGGATAGCATTACCGCGGGTATAGCACCTAACTCTTTAAACCTAAATGAAACAATATGGCACATATGATTTACATCTGAGAACTAAGCATTGTGTGCAGAGATTTTGCAGCTTTCTCCTTTCCTTCAGTTTTTGTGCTAACGTTCCTATCTCCAGAACTACAATTTCCTATACAGGAAAACATAAGCGAGGGTATAGCACCTAACTCTTTAAACCTATATGGAACAACATTTCACATATGATTTACTACTGAGAACTAAGCATTGTGTGCAGAGATTTTGCAGCTATCTCCTTTCCTTCAGTTTTTGTGCTAACATTCCTATGTCTAAAACTAGCATTTACACTATAGGAAAGCATTACCACGGGTATAGGACCTAACTCTTTAAACCTAAATGAAAAAATATGGCACATATGATTTACTTCTGAGAACTAAGCATTGTGTGCAGAGATTTTGCAGCTATCTCCTTTCCTTCAGTTTTTGTGCTAACATTCCTATGTCTAAAACAAGCATTTACAGTATAGGAAAGCATTACCACGGGTATAGCACGTAACTCTATAAACCTAAATGAAAAAACATGGCACATATGATTACTTCTGAGAACTAAGCATTGTGTGCAGAGATTTTGCAGCTATCTCCTTTCCTTCAGTTTTGGTGCTAACATTCGTATCTCTAAAACTAGGATTTCCTATATAGGAAAGCATAACCGCGGGTATAGCACCTAAGTCTTTAAACATAATTGAAACAACAAGGAACATATGATTTACTTCTGAGAACTAAGCATTGTGTGCAGAGATTTTTCAGCTATCTCCTTTCCTTCAGTTTAGTGCTAACATTCCTATGTCTAAAACTAGCATTTACACTATAGGAAAGCATTACCGCGGGTATAGCACCTAACTGTTTAAACCTAAATGAAACAAAATGGCACATATGATTTACGTCTGAGAACTAAGCATTGTATGCAGAGATATTGCAGCTATCTGCTTTCCTTCAGTTTTTGTGCTAACATTTGTATCTCCAGAACTAGCATTTCTTATACAGGAAAGCATAACCGAGGGTATATCACCTAACTCTTTAAACATAAATGAAACAACATGACACCTATGATTTACTTCTGAGAACTAAGCATTGTGTGCATAGATTTTTTAGCTATCTCCTTTCCTTCAGTTTTTGTGCTAACATTCCTATGTCTAAAACTAGCTTTTACCCTATAGGAAAGCATTACCTGGGGTATAGCACCTAACTCTTTAAACCTAAAGGAAACAACATGGCACATATGATTTACTTCTGAGAACTAAGCAATGTGTGCAGAGAGTTTGCAGCTATCCCCTTTCCTTCAGTTTTAGTGCTAACATTCATATCTCCAGAACTAGCATTTCCTATACAGGAAAGCATAACCGAGGGTATAGCACCTAACTCTTTAAATCTAAATGAAACAACATGGCACATATTCTTAGAACTAACCATTGTGTGCAGAGATTTTGCAGCTATCTCCTTTCCTTCAGTTTTTGTGCTAACATTCCTAGGTCTAAAACTAGCATTTACACAATAGGAAAGTATAACCATGGGTATAGCACCTAACTCTTTAAACCTAAATGAAAAAACATGTCACATATGATTTACTTCTGAGAACTAAGCATTGTGTGCAGAGATTTTGCAGCTATCTCCTTTCCTTCAGTTTTTGTGCTAACATTCGTATCTCTTAAACTAGCATTCCCTATATAGGAAAGCATAACCGAGGGTATAGCACCTAAGTGTTTAAACCTAAATGAAACCACATGGCACATATGATTTACTTCTGAGAACTAAGCATTGTGTGCAGAGATTTTTCACCTATCTCCTTTCCTTCAGTTTTTGTGCTAACATTCCTATGTCTAAAACTAGCTTTTACACTATAGGAAAGCATTACCGCAGCTATAGCACCTAACTCTTTAAACCTAAATGAAACAACAAGGCACATATAATTTACTTCTGAGAACTAAGCATTGTGTGCAGAGATTTTGCAGCTATCTCCTTTCCTTCAGTTTTTGTGCTAACATTCGTATCTCTCATACTAGCATTTCCTATACAGGAAAGCATAACCGAGGGTATAGCACCTAACTCTTTAAACCTAAATGAAACAACATGGCACATATGATTTACTTCTGAGAACTAAGCATTGTGTGCACAGTTTTTGCAGCTATCTCCTTTCCTTCACTTTTTGTGCTAACATTCCTATATCTGAATTTAGCATTTACACTATAGGATAGCATTACCGCGGGTATAGCACCTAACTCTTTAAACCTAAATGAAACAACATGGCATATGTGATTTACTTCTGAGAACTAAGCATTGTGTGCAGAGATTTTGAAGCTATCTCCTTTCCTTCAGTTTTTGTGCTAACATTCCTGTCTAAAACTAGCATTTACACTATAGGAAAGCATTACCACGGGTATAGCACCTAACTCTTTAAACCTAAATGAAAAAATATGGCACATATGATTTACTTCTGAGAACTAAGCATTGTGTGCAGAGAGTTTGCAGCTATCTCCTTTCCTTCAGTTTTTGTGCTAACATTCCTATGTCTAAAACTAGCATTTACACTATAGGAAAGCATTACCACGGGTATAGCACCTAACTCTTTAATCCTAAATGAAAAAGCATGGCACATATGATTTACTTCTGAGAATTAAGCATTGTGTGCAGAGATTTTGCAGCTATCTCATTTCCTTCAGTTTTGGTGCTAACATTCGTACCTCTAAAACTAGCATTTCCTATATAGGAAAGCATAACCGAGGGTATAGCACCTAACTCTTTAAACGTAAATGAAACAACATGACACATATGATTTCCTTCTGAGAACTAAGCGTTGTGTGCAGAGATGTTTCAGCTATCTCCTTTCCTTCAGTTTTTGTGCTAACATTCCTATGTCTAAAACTAGCATTTACACTACAGGAAAGCATTACCGCGGGTATAGCACCTAACTTTTTAAACCTAAATGAAACAACATGGCACATATGATTTACTTCTGAGAAGTAACCATTGTGTGCAGAGGTTTTGCAGCTATCTCCTTTCCTTCAGTTTTAGTGCTAACATTCGTATCTCCAGAACTAGCATTTCCTATACAGGAACACATTACCGAGGGTATAGCACCTAACTCTTTAAACCTAAATGAAACAACATGGCACATATGATTTACTTCTGAGAACTAAGCATTGTATGCAGAGATTTTGCAGCTATCCCCTTTCCTTCAGATTTTGTGCTAACATTCGTATCTCTAAACCTAGCATTTCCTATATAGGAAAGCATAACCGAGGGTATAGCACCTAACTCTTTAAACCTTAGTGAAACAACATGGCACATATGATTTACTACTGAGAACTAAGCATTGTGTGCAGAGGCTTTGCAGCTATCTCCTTTCCTTCAGTTTTTGTGCTAACATTCGTATCTATAAGACTAGCATTTCCTATATAGGAAAGCATAACCGAGGGTATAGCACCTAACTCTTTAAATGTAAATGAAACAACATGACACATATGATTTCCTTTGAGAACTAAGCGTTGTGTGCAGAGATTTTTCAGCTATCTCCTTTCCTTCAGTTTTTGTGCTAACCTTCCTGTGTCTAAAACTAGCTTTTACACTATAGGAAAGCATTACCGCGGGTATAGCACCTAACTCTTTAATCCTAAATGAAACAACATGGCACCTATGATTTACTTCTGAGAACTAAGCAATGTGTGCAGAGATTTTGCAGCTATCTCCTTTCCTTCAGTGTTAGTGCGAACATTCATATCTCCAGAACTAGCATTTCCTTTACAGGAAAGCATAACGGAGGGTATAGCACCTAACTCTTTAAACCTAAATGAAACAACCTGGCACATATGATTTACTTCTTAGAACTAACCATTGTGTGCAGAGATTTTGCAGCTATCTCCTTTCCTTCAGTTTTTGTGCTAACATTCGTATCTCTCATACTAGCATTTCCTATACAGGAAAGCATAATCGAGGGTATAGCACCTAAGTCTTTAAACCTAAATGAAACAACATAGCACATATGATTTACTTCTGAGAACTAAGCACTGTGTGCAGAGGTTTTGCAGCTATATCCTTTCCTTCAGTTTTGTGCTAACATTCGTATCTCTAAAACTAGCATTTCCTATATAGGAAAGCATAACCGAGGGTATAGCACCTAACTCTTTAAACGTAAATGAAACAACATGACACATATGATTTCCTTTGAGAAGTAAGCGTTGTGTGCAGAGATTTTTCAGCTATCTCCTTTCCTTCAGTTTTTGTGCTAACCTTCCTATGTCTAAAACTAGCATTTACACTATAAGAAAGCATTACCGCGGGTATAGCACCTAACTTTTTACACCTAAATGAAACAACATGGCACCTATGATTTACTTCTGAGAACTAAGCATTGTGTCCAGAAATTTTGCAGCTATCTCCTTTCCTTCAGTTTTAGTGCTAACATTCGTATCTCCAGAACTAGCATTAACTATACAGTAAAGCATAACCGAGGTTATAGCAC
This sequence comes from Dasypus novemcinctus, assembly GCF_030445035.2. Taxonomy (NCBI): domain Eukaryota; kingdom Metazoa; phylum Chordata; class Mammalia; order Cingulata; family Dasypodidae; genus Dasypus; species Dasypus novemcinctus. The sequence continues at coordinate 66,078 of NW_026688252.1, read as the reverse complement.
CTAACTCTTTAAACCTACATGAAACAACATGGCACATATGACTTACTTCTGAGAACTAAGCATTGTGTGCAGAGATTTTGCAGCTATCTCCTTTCCTTCAGTTTTTGTGCTAACATTCGTATCTCTAGAACTAGCATTTCTTATACAGGAAAGCATAACCGAGGGTATAGCACCTAACTATTTAAACATAAATGAAACAACATGGCACATATGATTTACTTCTGAGAACTAAGCATTGTGTGCAGAGGTTTTGCAGCTATCTCCTTTCCTTCAGTTTTTGCGCTAACATTCGTATCTCTAAAACTAGCATTTCCTATATAGGAAAGAATAACCGAGGGTATAGCACCTAACTCTTTAAATCTAAATGAAACAACATGGCACATATGATTTACTTCTGAGAACTAACCATTGTGTGCAGAGATTTTGCAGCTATCTCCTTTCCTTCAGTTTTTGTGCTAACATTCCTATGTCTAAAACTAGGACTTACATTATAGGAAAGCATTACCACGGGTATAGCACCTAACTCTTTAAACCTAAATGAAACAGCATGGCACCTATGATTTACTTCTGAGAACTAAGCATTCTGTGCAGAGATTTTGCAGCTATCTCCTTTGCTTCAGTTTTTGTGCTAACATTCCTACATCTGAAACTAGCATTTAAACTATAGGATAGCATTACCGCGGGTATAGCACCTAACTCTTTAAACCTAAATGAAACAACATGGCACATATTATTTACTTCTGAGAACTAAACATTGTGTGCAGAGATTTTGCAGCTATCTGCTTTCCTTCAGTTTTTGTGCTAACATACCTACGTCTAAAACTACCATTTACATTATAGGAAAGCATTACCGCGGGTATAGCACCTAACTTTTTACACCTAAATGAAACAACATGGCACATATGACTTACTTCTGAGAACTAAGCATTGTGTGCAGAGATTTTGCAGCTATCTCCTTTCCTTCAGTTTTTGAGCTAACATTCGTATCTCTAGAACTAGCATTTCTTATACAGGAAAGCATAACCGAGGGTATAGCACCTAACTATTTAAACATAAATGAAACAACATGGCACATATGATTTACTTCTGAGAACTAAGCATTGTGTGCACAGATGTTGCAGCTATCTCCTTTCCTTTAGTTTTTGTGCTAACATTCGTATATCAGAATCTAGCATTTACACTATAGGATAGGATTACCGCGGGTATAGCACCTAACTCTTTAAACCTAAATGAAACAACATGGCCATATGATTTACTTCTGAGAACTAACCATTCTGTGCAGAGATTTTTCAGCTATCTCCTTTCCTTCAGTTTTTGTGCTAACATTCCTATGTCTAAAACTAGCATTTACACTATAGGAAAGCATTAACGCGGGTATAGCACCTAACTCTTTAAACCTAAATGAAACAACAAGGCACCTATGATTTACTTCTGAGAACTAAGCATTGTGTGCAGAGATTTTGCAGCTATCTCCTTTACTTCAGTTTTTGTGCTAACATTCGTATCTCCAGAACTAGCATTTCTTATACAGGAGAGCATAACCGAGGGTATAGCACCTAACTCTTTAAACCTAAATGAAACAACATGGGACATATGATTTACTTCTGAGAACTAAGCATTGTGTGCAGAGGTTTTGCAGCTATCTCCTTTCCTTCAGTTTTTGTGCTAACATTCCTATATCAGAACCTAGCATTTACACTATAGGATAGGATTACCGCGGGTATAGCACCTAACTCTTTAAACCTAAATGAAACAACATGGCCATATGATTTACTTCTGAGAACTAACCATTCTGTGCAGAGATTTTTCAGCTATCTCCTTTCCTTCAGTTTTTGTGATAACATTCCTATGTCTAAAATTAGCTTTTACACTATAGGAAAGCATTACCTGGGGTATAGCACCTAACTCTTTAAACCTAAATGAAACAACATGGCACATATGATTTACTTCTGAGAACTAAGCAATGTGTGCAGAGATTTTGCAGCTATCCCCTTTCCTTCAGTTTTAGTGGTAACATTCATATCTCCAGAACTAGCATTTCCTATACAGGAAAGCATAACCGAGGGTATAGCACCTAACTCTTTAAACCTAAATGAAACAACATGGCACATATGATTTACTTCTTAGAACTAACCATTGTGTGCAGAGATTTTGCAGCTATCTCCTTTCCTTCAGTTTTTGTGCTAACATTCGTATCTCTCATACTAGCATTTCCTATATAGGAAAGCATAACCGACGGTATAGCACCTAACTCTTTAAACCTACATGAAATAACATGGCACATATGATTTACTTCTGAGAACTAAGCATTGTGTGCAGAGGTTTTGCAGCTATCTCCTTTCCTTCAGTTTTTGTGCTAACATTCGTATCTCTCATACTAGCCTTTCCTATATAGGAAAGCATAACCGACGGTATAGCACCTAAGTCTTTAAACCTAAATGAAACAACATGGCAACTATGATTTACTTCTGAGAACTAAGCATTGTGTGCAGAGATTTTGCAGCTATCTCCTTTCCTTCAGTTTTTGTGCTAACATTCGTATCTCCCGAACTAGCATTTCTTATACAGGAAAGCATAACCGAGGGTATAGCACCTAACTCTTTAAACCTAAATGAAACAACATGGCACATATGATTTACTTCCGAGAACTAAGCATTGTGTGCAGAGGTTTTGCAGCTATCTCCTTTCCTTCAGTTTTTGTGCTAACATTCCTATATCAGAACCTAGCATTTACACTATAGGATAGGATTACCGTGGGTATAGCACCTCACTCTTTAAACCTAAATGAAACAACATGGCACATAGGATTTCCTTCTGAAAACTAAGCATTGTGTGCAGAGATTTTTCAGCTATCTCCTTTCCTTCAGTTTTTGTGCTAACATTCCTATGTCTAAAACTAGCATTTACACTATAGGAGAGCATTGACGCGGGTATAGCACCTAACTCTTTAAACCTAAATGAAACAACATGGCACCTATGATTTACTTCTGAGAACTAAGCATTGTGTGCAGAGATTTTGCAGCTATCTCCTTTCCTTCAGTTTTTGTGCTAACATTCCTATGTCTAAAAATAGCATTTACACTATAGGAAAGCATTACGGCGGGTATAGCACCTAACTCTTTAAACCAAAATGAAACGACATGGCACATATGATTTACTTCCGAGAACTAAGCATTGTGTGCAGAGGTTTTGCAGCTATCTCCTTTCCTTCAGTTTTTGTGCTAACATTCCTATCTCTAAAACTAGCATTTCCTATATAGGAAAGCATAACCGAGGGTATAGCACCTAACTCTTTAAACCTAAATGAATCAACATGGCACATATGATTTACTTCTTAGAACTAACTATTGTGTGCAGAGATTTTGCAGCTATCTCCTTTCCTTCAGTTTTTGTGCTAACATTCGTATCTCTCATACTAGCCTTTCCTATATAGGAAAGCATAACCGAGGGTATAGCACCTAACCCTTTAAACCTACATGAAATAACATGGCACATATGATTTACTTCTGAGAACTAAGCATTGTGTGCAGAGGTTTTGCAGCTATCTCCTTTCCTTCAGTTTTTGTGCTAACATTCCTATGTCTAAAACTAGCATTTACACCATAGGAAAGCATTACCGCGGGTATAGCACCTAACTCTTTAAACCTAAATGAAACAACATGGCAACTATGATTTACTTCTGAGAAATAAGCTTTGTGTGCAGAGGTTTTGCAGCTATCTCCTTTCCTTCAGTTTTTGTGCTAACATTCCTATATCAGAACCTAGCTTTTACACTATAGGATAGGATTACCGCGGGTATAGCACCTAACTCTTTAAACCTAAATGTAACAACATGGTACATATGATTTACTTCTGAGAACTAACCATTGTGTGCAGAGATTTTTCTGCTTTCTCCTTCCTTCAGTTTTTGTGCTATCATTCCTATGTCTAAAACTAGCTTTTACACTATAGGAAAGCATTACCGCGGGTAGAGCACCTAACTCTTTAAACCTAAATGAAACAACATGGCACATATGATTTACTTCTGAGAACTAACCATTGTGTGCAGAGATTTTGCAGCTATCTCCTTTCCTTCAGTTTTTGTGCTAACATTCGTATCTCTCATACTAGCATTTCCTATATAGGAAAGCATAACCGAGGGTATAGCACCTAACTCTTTAAACCTACATGAAATAACATGGCACATATGATTTACTTCTGAGAACTAAGCATTGTGTGCAGAGGTTTGCAGCTATCTCCTTTCCTTCAGTTTTTGTGCTAACATTCGTATCTCTCATACTAGCCTTTCCTATATAGGAAAGCATAACCGACGGTATAGCACCTAAGTCTTTAAACCTAAATGAAACAACATGGCAACTATGATTTACTTCTGAGAACTAAGCATTGTGTGCAGAGATTTTGCAGCTATCTCCTTTCCTTCAGTTTTTGTGCTAACATTCGTATCTCCAGAACTAGCATTTCTTATACAGGAAAGCTTAACCGAGGGTATAGCACCTAACTCTTTAAACCTAAATGAAACAACATGGGACATATGATTTACTTCTGAGAACTAAGCATTGTGTGCAGAGGTTTTGCAGCTATCTCCTTTCCTTCAGTTTTTGTGCTAACATTCCTATATCAGAACCTAGCATTTACACTATAGGATAGGATTACCGCGGGTATAGCACCTAACTCTTTAAACCTAAATGAAACAACATGGCCATATGATTTACTTCTGAGAACTAACCATTCTGTGCAGAGATTTTTCAGCTATCTCCTTTCCTTCAGTTTTTGTGCTAACATTCCTATGTCTAAAACTAGCTTTTACACTATAGGAAAGCATTACCGCGGGTAGAGCACCTAACTCTTTAAACCTAAATGAAACAACATGGCACCTATGATTTACTTCTGAGAACTAAGCATTGTGTGCAGAGATTTTGCAGCTATCTCCTTTCCTTCAGTTTTTGTGCTAACATTCCTATGTCTAAAACTAGCATTTACACTATAGGAAAGCATTACCGCGGGTATAGCACCTAACTCTTTAAACCAAAATGAAACAACATGGCACATATGATTTACTTCCGAGAACTAAGCATTGTGTGCAGAGGTTTTGCAGCTATCTCCTTTCCTTCAGTTTTTGTGCTAACATTCGTATCTCTAAAACTAGCATTTCCTGTATAGGAAAGCATAACCGAGGGTATAGCACCTCACTCTTTAAACCTAAATGAAACAACATGGCACATATGATTTCCTTCTGAAAACTAAGCATTGTGTGCAGAGATTTTTCAGCTATCTCCTTTCCTTCAGTTTTTGTGCTAACATTCCTATGTCTAAAACTAGCATTTACACTATAGGAAAGCATTCACGCGGGTATAGCACCTAACTCTTTAAACCTAAATGAAACAACATGGCACCTATGATTTACTTCCGAGAACTAAGCATTGTGTGCAGAGGTTTTGCAGCTATCTCCTTTCCTTCAGTTTTAGTGCTAACATTCATATCTCCAGAACTAGCATTTCCTATACAGGAAAGCATAACCGAGGGTAGCACCTAACTCTTTAAACCTAAATGAAACAACATGGCACATATGATTTACTTCTTAGAACTAACCATTGTGTGCAGAGATTTTGCAGCTATCTCCTTTCCTTCAGTTTTTGTGCTAACATTCGTATCTCTCATACTAGCATTTCCTGTATAGGAAAGCATAACCGAGGGTATAGCACCTAACTCTTTAAACCTACATGAAATAAGATGGCACATATGATTTACTTCTGAGAACTAAGCATTGTGTGCAGAGATTTTGCAGCTATCTCCTTTCCTTCAGTTTTTGTGCTAACATTCGTATCTCCAGAACTAGCATTTCTTATACAGGAAAGCATAACCGAGGGTATAGCACCTAACTCTTTAAACCTAGATGAAACAACATGGGACATATGATTTACTTCTGAGAACTAAGCATTGTGTGCAGAGGTTTTGCAGCTATCTCCTTTCCTTTAGTTTTTGTGCTAACCTTCGTATATCAGAATCTAGCATTTACACTATAGGATAGGATTACCGCGGGTATAGCACCTCACTCTTTAAACCTAAATGAAACAACATGGCACATATGATTTCCTTCTGAAAACTAAGCATTGTGTGCAGAGATTTTTCAGCTATCTCCTTTCCTTCAGTTTTTGTGCTAACATTCCTATGTCTAAAACTAGCATTTACACTATAGGAAAGCATTAACGCGGGTATAGCACCTAACTCTTTAAACCTAAATGAAACAACATGGCACCTATGATTTACTTCTGAGAACTAAGCATTGTGTGCAGAGATTTTGCAGCTATCTCCATTCCTTCAGTTTTTGTGCTAACATTCGTATCTCCAGAACGAGCATTTCTTATACAAGAGAGCATAACTGAGGGTATAGCACCTAACTCTTTAAACCTAAATGAAACAACATGGGACATATGATTTACTTCTGAGAACTAAGCATTGTGTGCAGAGGTTTTGCAGCTATCTCCTTTCCTTCAGTTTTTGTGCTAACATTCCTATATCAGAACCTAGCATTTACACTATAGGATAGGATTACCGCGGGTATAGGACCTAACTCTTTAAACCTAAATGAAACAACATGGTCATATGATTTACTTCTGAGGACTAACCATTCTGTGCAGAGATTTTTCAGCTATCTCCTTTCCTTCAGTTTTTGTGCTAACATTCCTTTGTCTACAACTAGCTTTTACACTATAGGAAAGCATTACCGCGGGTAGAGCACCTAACTCTTTAAACCTAAATGAAACAACATGGCACCTATGATTTACTTCTGAGAACTAAGCATTGTGTGCAGAGATTTTGCAGCTATCCCCTTTCCTTCAGTTTAAGTGCTAACATTCATATCTCGAGAACTAGCATTTCCTATACAGGAAAGCATAACCGAGGGTATAGCACCTAACTCTTTAAACCTAAATGAAACAACATGGCACATATGATTTACTTCTTAGAACTAACCATTGTTTGCAGAGATTTTGCAGCTATCTCCTTTCCTTCAGTTTTTGTGCTAACATTCGTATCTCTCATACTAGCATTTCCTATATAGGAAAGTATAACGGAGGGTATAGCACCTAACTCTTTAAACCTACATGAAATAACATGGCACATATGATTTTCTTCTGAGAACTAAGCATTGTGTGCAGAGGTTTTGCAGTTATCTCCTTTCCTTCAGTTTTTGTGCTAACATTCGTATCTCTCATACTAGCATTTCCTATATAGGAAAGCATAACCGAGGGTATAGCACCTAAGTCTTTAAACCTAAATGAAACAACATGGCAACTATGATTTACTTCTGAGAACTAAGCACTGTGTGCAGAGATTTTGCAGCTATCTCCTTTCCTTCAGTTTTTGTGCTAACATTCGTATCTCCAGAACTAGCATTTCTTATACAGGAAAGCATAACCGAGGGTATAGCACCTAACTCTTTAAACCTAAATGAAACAACATGGGACATATGATTTACTTCTGAGAACTAAGCATTGTGTGCAGAGGTTTTGCAGCTATCTCCTTTCCTTCAGTTTTTGTGCTAACATTCCTATATCAGAACCTAGCATTTACACTATAGGATAGGATTACCGCGGGTATAGCACCTAACTCTTTAAACCTAAATGAAACAACATGGCCATATGATTTACTTCTGAGAACTAACCATTCTGTGCAGAGATTTTTCAGCTATCTCCTTTCCTTCAGTTTTTGTGCTAACATTCCTTTGTCTAAAACTAGCTTTTACACTATAGGAAAGCATTACCGCGGGTAGAGCACCTAACTCTTTAAACCTAAATGAAACAACATGGCACATATGATTTACTTCTGAGAACTAAGCATTGTGTGCAGAGATTTTGCAGCTATCTCCTTTCCTTCAGTTTTTGTGCTAACATTCCTCTGTCTAAAACTAGCATTTACACTATAGGAAAGCATTACCGCGGGTATAGCACCTAACTCTTTAAACCGAAATGAAACAAAATGCACATATGATTTACTTCCGAGAACTAAGCATTGTGTGCAGAGGTTTTGCAGCTTTCTCCTTTCCTTCAGTTTTTGTGCTAACATTCCTATCTCTAAAACTAGCATTTCCTATATAGGAAAGCATAACCGAGGGTATAGCACCTCACTCTTTAAACCTAAATGAAACAACATGGCACATAGGATTTCCTTCTGAAAACTAAGCATTGTGTGCAGAGATTTTTCAGCTATCTCCTTTCCTTCAGTTTTTGTGCTAACATTCCTATGTCTAAAACTAGCTTTTACACTATAGGAAAGCATTACCTGGGGTATAGCACCTAACTCTTTAAACCTAAATGAAACAACATGGCACATATTATTTACTTCTGATAACTAAGCAATGTGTGCAGAGATTTTGCAGCTATCCCCTTTCCTTCAGTTTTAGTGCTAACATTCATATCTCCAGAACTAGCATTTCCTATACAGGAAAGCATAACCGAGGGTAGCACCTAACTCTTTAAACCTAAATGAAACAACATGGCACATATGATTTACTTCTTAGAACTAACCATTGTGTGCAGAGATTTTGCAGCTATCTCCTTTCCTTCAGTTTTTGTGCTAACATTCGTATCTCTCATACTAGCATTTCCTATATAGGAAAGCATAACCGAGTGTATAGCACCTAACTCTTTAAACCTACATGAAATAACATGGCACATATGATTTACTTCTGAGAACTAAGCATTGTGTGCAGAGGTTTTGCAGCTATCTCCTTTCCTTCAGTTTTTGTGCTAACATTCGTATCTCTCATACTAGCATTTCCTATATAGGAAAGCATAACCGAGGGTATAGCACCTAAGTCTTTAAACCTAAATGAAACAACACGGCAACTATGATTTACTTCTGAGAACTAAGCATTGTGTGCAGTGATTTTGCAGCTATCTCCTTTCCTTCAGTTTTTGTGCTAACATTCGTATCTCCAGAACTAGCATTTCTTATACAGGAAAGCATAACCGAGGGTATAGCACCTAACTCTTTAAACCTAAATGAAACAACATGGGACATATGATTTACTTCTGGGAACTAAGCATTGTGTGCAGAGGTTTTGCAGCTATCTCCTTTCCTTCAGTTTTTGTGCTAACATTCCTATATCAGAACCTAGCATTTACACTATAGGATAGGATTACCGCGGGTATAGCACCTAACTCTTTAAACCTAAATGAAACAACATGGCCATATGATTTACTTCTGAGAACTAACCATTCTGTGCAGAGATTTTTCAGCTATCTCCTTTCCTTCAGTTTTTGTGCTTACATTCCTATGTCTAAAACTAGCTTTTACACTATAGGAAAGCATTACCTGGTGTATAGCACCTAACTCTTTAAACCTAAATGAAACAACATGGCACATATGATTTACTTCTGAGAACTAAGCAATGTGTGCAGAGATTTTGCAGCTATCCCCTTTTCTTCCGTTTTAGTGCTAACATTCATATCTCCAGAACTAGCATTTCCTATACAGGAAAGCATAACCGAGGGTAGCACCTAACTCTTTAAACCTAAATGAAACAACATGGCACATATGATTTACTTCTTAGAACTAACCATTGTGTGCAGAGATTTTGCAGCTATCTCCTTTCCTTCAGTTTTTGTGCTAACATTCGTATCTCACATACTAGCATTTCCTATATAGGAAAGCATAACCGAGGGTATAGCACCTAACTCTTTAAACCTAAATGTAACAACATGGTACATATGATTTACTTCTGAGAACTAACCATTGTGTGCAGAGATTTTTCTGCTTTCTCCTTCCTTCAGTTTTTGTGCTAACATTCCTATGTCTAAAACTAGCTTTTACACTATAGGAAAGCATTACCGCGGGTATAGCACCTAAGCCTTTAAACCTAAATGAAACAACATGGCACATATGATTTACTTCTGAGAACTAAGCAATGTGTGCCGAGATTTTGCAGCTATCTCCTTTCCTTCAGGTTTTGTGCTAACATTCGTATCTCCATAACTAGCATTTCCTATACAGGAAAGCATAACCGAGGGTATAGCACCTAACTCTTTAAACCTAAATGAAACAACATGGCACATATGATTTACTTCTTAGAACTAACCATTGTGTGCAGAGATTTTGCAGCTATCTCCTTTCCTTCAGTTTTTGTGCTAACATTCGTATCTCTCATACTAGCCTTTCCTATATAGGAAAGCATAACCGAGGGTATAGCACCTAACCCTTAAAAACCTACATGAAATAACATGGCACATATGATTTACTTCTGAGAACTAAGCATTGTGTGCAGAGGTTTTGCAGCTATCTCCTTTCCTTCAGTTTTTGTGCTAACATTCGTATCTCCAGAACTAGCATTTCTTATACAGGAAAGCATAACCGAGGGTATAGCACCTAACTCTTTAAACCTAAATGAAACAACATGGGACATATGATTTACTTCTGGGAACTAAGCATTGTGTGCAGAGGTTTTGCAGCTATCTCCTTTCCTTCAGTTTTTGTGCTAACATTCCTATATCAGAACCTAGCATTTACACTATAGGATAGGATTACCGCGGGTATAGCACCTAACTCTTTAAACCTAAATGAAACAACATGGCCATATGATTTACTTCTGAGAACTAACCATTCTGTGCCGAGATTTTTCAGCTATCTCCTTTCCTTCAGTTTTTGTGCTTACATTCCTATGTCTAAAACTAGCTTTTACACTATAGGAAAGCATTACCTGGTGTATAGCACCTAACTCTTTAAACCTAAATGAAACAACATGGCACATATGATTTACTTCTGAGAACTAAGCAATGTGTGCAGAGATTTTGCAGCTATCCCCTTTTCTTCCGTTTTAGTGCTAACATTCATATCTCCAGAACTAGCATTTCCTATACAGGAAAGCATAACCGAGGGTAGCACCTAACTCTTTAAACCTAAATGAAACAACATGGCACATATGATTTACTTCTTAGAACTAACCATTGTGTGCAGAGATTTTGCAGCTATCTCCTTTCCTTCAGTTTTTGTGCTAACATTCGTATCTCACATACTAGCATTTCCTATATAGGAAAGCATAACCGAGGGTATAGCACCTAACTCTTTAAACCTAAATGTAACAACATGGTACATATGATTTACTTCTGAGAACTAACCATTGTGTGCAGAGATTTTTCTGCTTTCTCCTTCCTTCAGTTTTTGTGCTAACATTCCTATGTCTAAAACTAGCTTTTACACTATAGGAAAGCATTACCGCGGGTATAGCACCTAAGTCTTTAAACCTAAATGAAACAACATGGCACATATGATTTACTTCTGAGAACTAAGCAATGTGTGCCGAGATTTTGCAGCTATCTCCTTTCCTTCAGTTTTTGTGCTAACATTCGTATTTCCATAACTAGCATTTCCTATACAGGAAAGCATAACCGAGGGTATAGCACCTAACTCTTTAAACCTAAATGAAACAACATGGCACATATGATTTACTTCTTAGAACTAACCATTGTGTGCAGAGATTTTGCAGCTATCTCCTTTCCTTCAGTTTTTGTGCTAACATTCGTATCTCTCATACTAGCCTTTCCTATATAGGAAAGCATAACCGAGGGTATAGCACCTAACCCTTAAAAACCTACATGAAATAACATGGCACATATGATTTACTTCTGAGAACTAAGCATTGTGTGCAGAGGTTTTGCAGCTATCTCCTTTCCTTCAGTTTTTGTGCTAACATTCGTATCTCTCATACTAGCATTTCCTATATAGGAAAGCATAACCGAGGGTATAGCACCTAAGTCTTTAAACCTAAATGAAACAACATGGCAACTATGATTTACTTCTGAGAACTAAGCATTGTGTGCAGAGGTTTTGCAGCTATCTCCTTTCCTTCAGTTTTTGTGCTAACATTCGTATCTCCAGAACTAGCATTTCTTATACAGGAAAGCATAACCGAGGGTATAGCACCTAACTCTTTAAACCTAAATGAAACAACATGGGACATATGATTTACTTCTGAGAACTAAGCATTGTGTGCAGAGGTTTTGCAGCTATCTCCTTTCCTTCAGTTTTTGTGCTAACATTCCTATATCAGAACCTAGCATTTACACTATAGGATAGGATTACCGCGGGTATAGCACCTAACTCTTTAAACCTAAATGAAACAACATGGCCATATGATTTACTTCTGAGAACTAACCATTCTGTGCAGAGATTTTTCAGCTATCTCCTTTCCGTCAGTTTTTGTGCTAACATTCCTATGTCTAAAAATAGCATTTACACTATAGGAAAGCATTACGGCGGGTATAGCACCTAACTCTTTAAACCAAAATGAAACGACATGGCACATATGATTTACTTCCGAGAACTAAGCATTGTGTGCAGAGGTTTTGCAGCTATCTCCTTTCCTTCAGTTTTTGTGCTAACATTCCTATCTCTAAAACTAGCATTTCCTATATAGGAAAGCGTAACCGAGGGTATAGCACCTCACTCTTTAAACCTAAATGAAACAACATGGCACATATGATTTCCTTCTGAAAACTAAGCATTGTGTGCAGAGATTTTTCAGCTATCTCCTTTCCTTCAGTTTTTGTGCTAACATTCCTATGTCTAAAACTAGCATTTACACTATAGGTAAGCATTAACGCGGGTATAGCACCTAACTCTTTAAACCTAAATGAAACAACATGGCCATATGATTTACTTCTGAAAACTAACCATTCTGTGCAGAGATTTTCAGCTATCTCCTTTCCTTCAGTTTTTGTGATAACATTCCTATGTCTAAAACTAGCTTTTACACTATAGGAAAGCATTACCTGGGGTATAGCACCTAACTCTTTAAACCTAAATGAAACAACATGGCACATATGATTTACTTCTGAGAACTAAGCAATGTGTGCAGAGATTTTGCAGCTATCCCCTTTCCTTCAGTTTTAGTGCTAACATTCATATCTCCAGAACTAGCATTTCCTATACAGGAAAGCATAACCGAGGGTATAGCACCTAACTCTTTAAACCTAAATGTAACAACATGGTACATATGATTTACTTCTGAGAACTAACCATTGTGTGCAGAGATTTTTCTGCTTTCTCCTTCCTTCAGTTTTTGTGCTAACATTCCTATGTCTAAAACTAGCTTTTACACTATAGGAAAGCATTACCGCGGGTATAGCACCTAACTCTTTAAACCTAAATGAAACAACATGGCACATATGATTTACTTCTGAGAACTAGGCAATGTGTGCAGAGATTTTGCAGCTATCTCCTTTCCTTCAGTTTTTGTGCTAACATTCGTATCTCCATAACTAGCATTTCCTATACAGGAAAGCATAACCGAGGGTATAGCACCTAACTCTTTAAACCTAAATGAAACAACATGGCACATATGATTTACTTCTTAGAACTAACTATTGTGTGCAGAGATTTTGCAGCTATCTCCTTTCCTTCAGTTTTTGTGCTAACATTCCTATGTCTAAAACTAGCTTTTACACTATAGGAAAGCATTAACGCGGTTATAGCACCTAACTCTTTAAACCTAAATGAAACAACATGGCACCTATGATTTACTTCTGAGAACTAAGCATTGTGTGCAGAGATTTTGCAGCTATCTCCTTTACTTCACTTTTGTGCTAAAATTCGTATCTCCAGAACTAGCATTTCTTATACAGGAGAGCATAACCGAGGGTATAGCACCTAACTCTTTAAACCTAAATGAAGCAACATGGGACATATGATTTACTTCTGAGAACTAAGCATTGTGTGCAGAGGTTTTGCAGCTATCTCCTTTCCTTCAGTTTTTGTGCTAACATTCCTATATCAGAACCTAACATTTACACTATAGGATAGGATTACCGAGGGTATAGCACCTAACTCTTTAAACCTAAATGAAACAACATGGCCATATGATTTACTTCTGAGAACTAACCATTCTGTGCAGAGATTTTTCAGCTATCTCCTTTCCTTCAGTTTTTGTGCTAACATTCCTTTGTCTAAAACTAGCTTTTACACTATAGGAAAGCATTACCGCGGGTAGAGCACCTAACTCTTTAAACCTAAATGAAACAACATGGCACATATGATTTACTTCTGAGAACTAAGCATTGTGTGCAGAGATTTTGCAGCTATCTCCTTTCCTTCAGTTTTTGTGCTAACATTCCTCTGTCTAAAACTAGCATTTACACTATAGGAAAGCACTACCGCGGGTATAGCACCTAACTCTTTAAACCGAAATGAAACAAAATGCACATATGATTTACTTCCGAGAACTAAGCATTGTGTGCAGAGGTTTTGCAGCTTTCTCCTTTCCTTCAGTTTTTGTGATAACATTCCTATCTCTAAAACTAGCATTTCCTATATAGGAAAGCATAACCGAGGGTATAGCACCTCACTCTTTAAACCTAAATGAAACAACATGGCACATAGGATTTCCTTCTGAAAACTAAGCATTGTGTGCAGAGATTTTTCAGCTATCTCCTTTCCTTCAGTTTTTGTGCTAACATTCCTATGTCTAAAACTAGCTTTTACACTATAGGAAAGCATTACCTGGGGTATAGCACCTAACTCTTTAAACCTAAATGAAACAACATGGCACATATGATTTACTTCTTAGAACTAACCATTGTGTGCAGAGATTTTGCAGCTATCTCCTTTCCTTCAGTTTTTGTGCTAACATTCGTATCTCTCATACTAGCCTTTCCTATATAGGAAAGCATAACCGAGGGTATAGCACCTAAGTCTTTAAACCTAAATGAAACAACATGGCAACTATGATTTACTTCTGAGAACTAAGCATTGTGTGCAGAGGTTTTGCAGCTATCTCCTTTCCTTCAGTTTTTGTGCTAACATTCGTATCTCCAGAACTAGCATTTCTTATACAGGAAAGCATAACCGAGGGTATAGCACCTAACTCTTTAAACCTAAATGAAACAACATGGGACATATGATTTACTTCTGAGAACTAAGCATTGTGTGCAGAGGTTTTGCAGCTATCTCCTTTCCTTCAGTTTTTGTGCTAACATTCCTATATCAGAACCTAGCATTTACACTATAGGATAGGATTACCGCGGGTATAGCACCTAACTCTTTAAACCTAAATGAAACAACATGGCCATATGATTTACTTCTGAGAACTAACCATTCTGTGCAGAGATTTTTCAGCTATCTCCTTTCCGTCAGTTTTTGTGCTAACATTCCTATGTCTAAAAATAGCATTTACACTATAGGAAAGCATTACGGCGGGTATAGCACCTAACTCTTTAAACCAAAATGAAACGACATGGCACATATGATTTACTTCCGAGAACTAAGCATTGTGTGCAGAGGTTTTGCAGCTATCTCCTTTCCTTCAGTTTTTGTGCTAACATTCCTATCTCTAAAACTAGCATTTCCTATATAGGAAAGCGTAACCGAGGGTATAGCACCTCACTCTTTAAACCTAAATGAAACAACATGGCACATATGATTTCCTTCTGAAAACTAAGCATTGTGTGCAGAGATTTTTCAGCTATCTCCTTTCCTTCAGTTTTTGTGCTAACATTCCTATGTCTAAAACTAGCATTTACACTATAGGTAAGCATTAACGCGGGTATAGCACCTAACTCTTTAAACCTAAATGAAACAACATGGCCATATGATTTACTTCTGAAAACTAACCATTCTGTGCAGAGATTTTTCAGCTATCTCCTTTCCTTCAGTTTTTGTGATAACATTCCTATGTCTAAAACTAGCTTTTACACTATAGGAAAGCATTACCTGGGGTATAGCACCTAACTCTTTAAACCTAAATGAAACAACATGGCACATATGATTTACTTCTGAGAACTAAGCAATGTGTGCAGAGATTTTGCAGCTATCCCCTTTCCTTCAGTTTTAGTGCTAACATTCATATCTCCAGAACTAGCATTTCCTATACAGGAAAGCATAACCGAGGGTATAGCACCTAACTCTTTAAACCTAAATGTAACAACATGGTACATATGATTTACTTCTGAGAACTAACCATTGTGTGCAGAGATTTTTCTGCTTTCTCCTTCCTTCAGTTTTTGTGCTAACATTCCTATGTCTAAAACTAGCTTTTACACTATAGGAAAGCATTACCGCGGGTATAGCACCTAACTCTTTAAACCTAAATGAAACAACATGGCACATATGATTTACTTCTGAGAACTAGGCAATGTGTGCAGAGATTTTGCAGCTATCTCCTTTCCTTCAGTTTTTGTGCTAACATTCGTATCTCCATAACTAGCATTTCCTATACAGGAAAGCATAACCGAGGGTATAGCACCTAACTCTTTAAACCTAAATGAAACAACATGGCACATATGATTTACTTCTTAGAACTAACTATTGTGTGCAGAGATTTTGCAGCTATCTCCTTTCCTTCAGTTTTTGTGCTAACATTCGTATCTCTCATAC
The DNA here is from genome assembly GCF_030445035.2 of Dasypus novemcinctus. Lineage (NCBI taxonomy): Eukaryota > Metazoa > Chordata > Mammalia > Cingulata > Dasypodidae > Dasypus > Dasypus novemcinctus. The sequence goes on along the minus strand of NW_026688252.1, from coordinate 49,713 downwards.
GAGCCTTTCCTATATAGGAAAGCATAACCGAGGGTATAGCACCTAACCCTTTAAACCTACATGAAATAACATGGCACATATGATTTACTTCTGAGAACTAGGCATTGTGTGCAGAGGTTTTGCAGCTATCTCCTTTCCTTCAGTTTTTGTGCTAACATTCGTATCTCTCATACTAGCATTTCCTATATAGGAAAGCATAACCGAGGGTATAGCAACTCACTCTTTAAACCTAAATGAAACAACATGGCACATATGATTTACTTCCGAGAAGTAAGCATTGTGTCCAGAGGTTTTGCAGCTATCTCCTTTCCTTCAGTTTTTGTGCTAACATTCCTATGTCTAAAACTAGCATTTACACTATAGGAAAGCATTACCGCGGGTATAGCACCTAACTCTTTAAACCTAAATGAAACAACATGGCAACTATGATTTACTTCTGAGAACTAAGCATTGTGTGCAGAGGTTTTGCAGCTATCTCCTTTCCTTCAGTTTTTGTGCTAACATTCCTATATCAGAACCTAGCATTTACACTATAGGATATGATTCCCGCGGGTATAGCACCTAACTCTTTAAACCTAAATGAAACAACATGGCCATATGATTTACTTCTGAGAACTAACCATTCTGTGCAGAGATTTTTCAGCTATCTCCTGTCCTTCAGTTTTTGTGCTAACATTCCTATGTCTAAAACTAGCTTTTACACTATAGGAAAGCATTTCCGCGGGTAGAGCACCTAACTCTTTAAACCTAAATGAAACAACATGACACCTATGATTTACTTCTGAGAATTAAGCATTGTGTGCAGAGATTTTGCAGCTATCTCCTTTCCTTCAGTTTTTGTGCTAACATTCGTATCTCCAGAACTAGCATTTCTTATACAGGAGAGCATAACCGAGGGTATAGCACCTAACTCTTTAAACCTAAATGAAACAACATGGGAAATATGATTTACTTCTGAGAACTAAGCATTGTGTGCAGAGGTTTTGCAGCTATCTCCTTTCCTTCAGTTTTTGTGCTAACATTCCTATATCAGAACCTAGCATTTACACTATAGGATAGGATTACCGCGGGTATAGCACCTAACTCTTTAAACCTAAATGAAACAACATGGCCATATGATTTACTTCTGAGAACTAACCATTCTGTGCAGAGATTTTTCAGCTATCTCCTTTCCTTCAGTTTTTGTGCTAACATTCCTATGTCTAAAACAAGCTTTTACACTATAGGAAAGCATTACCTGGGGTATAGCACCTAACTCTTTAAACCTAAATGAAACAACATGGCACATATGATTTACTCCTGAGAACGAAGCAAAGTGTGCAGAGATTTTGCAGCTATCCCCTTTCCTTCAGTTTTAGTGCTAACATTCATATCTCCAGACCTAGCATTTCCTATACAGGAAAGCATAACCGAGGGTATAGCACCTAACTCTTTAAACCTAAATGAAACAACATGGCACATACGATTTACTTCTTAGAACTAACCATTGTGTGCAGAGATTTTGCAGCTATCACCTTTCCTTCAGTTTTTGTGCTAACATTCGTATCTCTCATACTAGCATTTCCTATATAGGAAAGCATAACCGAGGGTATAGCACCTAACTCTTTAAACCTACATGAAATAACATAGCACATATGATTTACTTCTGAGAACTAAGCATTGTGTGCAGAGGTTTTGCAGCTATCTCCTTTCCTTCAGTTTTTGTGCTAACATTCGTATCTCTCAAACTAGCATTTCCTAGATAGGAAAGCATAACCGACGGTATAGCACCTAAGTCTTTAAACCTAAATGAAACAACATGGCAAGTATGATTTACTTCTGAGAACTAAGCATTGTGTGCAGAGATTTTGCAGCTATCTCCTTTCCTTCAGTTTTTGTGCTAACATTCGTATCTCCAGAACTAGCATTTCTTATACAGGAAAGCATAACCGAGGGTATAGCACCTAACTCTTTAAACCTAAATGAAACAACATGGGACATATGATTTACTTCTGAGAACTAAGCATTGTGTGCAGAGGTTTTGCAGCTATCTTCTTTCCTTCAGTTTTTGTGCTAACATTCCTATATCAGAACCTAGCATTTACACTATAGGATAGGATTACCGCGGGTATAGCACCTAACTCTTTAAACCTAAATGAAACTACATGGCCATATGATTTACTTCTGAGAACTAACCATTCTTTGCAGAGATTTTTCAGCTATCTCCTTTCCCTCAGTTTTTGTGCTAACATTCCTATGTCTAAAACTAGCTTTTACACTATAGGAAAGCATTAGCGCGGGTAGAGCCCCTAACTCTTTAAACCTAAATGAAACAACATGGCACCTATGATTTACTTCTGAGAACTAAGCATTGTGTGCAGAGATTTTGCAGCTATCTCCTTTCCTTCAGTTTTTGTGCTAACATTCCTATGTCTAAAACTAGCATTTACACTATAGGAAAGCATTACCGCGGGTATAGCACCTAACTCTTTAAACCAAAATGAAACAACATGGCACATATGGTTTACTTCTGAGAACTAAGCATTGTGTGCAGAGATTTTTCAGCTATCTCCTTTCCTTCAGTTTTTGTGCTAACATTCGTATCTCTCATAATAGCATTTCCTATATAGGAAAGCATAACCGAGGGTATAGCACCTAACTCTTTAAACCTACATGAAATAACATGGCACATATGATTTACTTCTGAGAACTAAGCACTGTGTGCAGAGGTTTTGCAGCTATCTCCTTTCCTTCAGTTTTTGTGCTAACATTCGTATCTCTCATACTAGCATTTCCTATATAGGAAAGCATAACCGAGGGTATAGCACCTAAGTCTTTAAACCTAAATGAAACAACATGGCACATATGATTTACTTCTGAGAACTAACCATTGTGTGCAGAGATTTTTCAGCTATCTCCTTTCTTTCAGTTTTTGTGCTAACATTCCTATGTCTAAAACTAGCTTTTACACTGTAGGAAAGCATTACCTGGGGTATAGCACCTACTCTTTAAACCTAAATGAAACAACATGGCACATGTGATTTACTTCTGAGAACTAAGCATTGTATGCAGAGATTTTGCAGCTATCTCCTTTCCTTCAGTTTTTGTGCTAACATTCGTATCTCTCATACTAGCATTTCCTATATAGGAAAGCATAACAGAGGGTATAGCACCTAAGTCTTTAAACCAAAATGAAACAACATGGCACATATGATTTACTTCCGAGAACTAAGCACTGTGTGCAGAGGTTTTGCAGCTATCTCCTTTCCTTCAGTTTTTTTGCTAACATTCGTATCTCTAAAACTAGCATTTCCTATATAGGAAAGCATAACCGAGGGTATAGCACCTCACTCTTTAAACCTAAATGAAACAACATGGCACATATGATTTCCTTCTGAAAACTAAGCATTGTGTGCAGAGATTTTTCAGCTATCTCCTTTCCTTCAGTTTTTGTGCTAACATTCCTATGTCTAAAACTAGCATTTACACTATAGGAAAGCATTACCGCGGGTATAGCACCTAACTCTTTAAACCTAAATGAAACAACATGGCACCTATGATTTACTTCTGAGAACTAAGCATTGTGTGCAGAGATTTTGCAGCTATCTCCTTTCCTTCAGTTTTTGTGCTAACATTCGTATCTCCAAAACTAGCATTTCTTATACAGGAGAGCATAACCGAGAGTATAGCACCTAACTCTTTAAACCTAAATGAAACAACATGGGACATATGATTTACTTCTGAGAACTAAGCATTGTGTGCAGAGGTTTTGCAGCTATCTCCTTTCCTTCAGTTTTTGTGCTAACATTCCTATATCAGAACCTAGCATTTACACTATAGGATAGGATTACCGCGGGTATAGCACCTAACTCTTTAAACCTAAATGAAACAACATGGCCATATGATTTACTTCTGAGAACTAACCATTCTTTGCAGAGATTTTTCAGCTATCTCCTTTCCTTCAGTTTTTGTGCTAACATTCCTATGTCTAAAACTAGCTTTTACACTATAGGAAAGCATTACCTGGGGTATAGCACCTAACTCTTTAAACCTAAATGAAACAACATGGCACATATGATTTACTTCTGAGAACTAAGCAATGTGTGCAGAGATTTTGCAGCTATCCCCTTTCCTTTAGTTTTAGTGCTAACATTCATATCTCCAGAACTAGCATTTCCTATACAGGAAAGCATAACCGAGGGTAGCACCTAACTCTTTAAACTTAAATGAAACAACATGGCACATATGATTTACTTCTTAGAACTAACCATTGTGTGCAGAGATTTTGCAGCTATCTCCTTTCCTTCAGTTTTTGTGCTAACATTCGTATCTCTCATACTAGCATTTCCTATATAGGAAAGAATAACCGAGGGTATAGCACCTAACTCTTTAAACCTACATGAAATAACATGGCACATATGATTTATTTCTGAGAACTAAGCATTGTGTGCAGAGGTTTTGCAGCTATCTCCTTTCCTTCAGTTTTTGTGCTAACATTCGTATCTCTAAAACTAGCATTTCCTATATAGGAAAGCATAACCGAGGGTATAGCACCTCACTCTTTAAACCTAAATGAAACAACATGGCACATATGATTTCCTTCTGAAAACTAAGCATTGTGTGCAGATATTTTTCAGCTATCTCCTTTCCTTCAGTTTTTGTGCTAACATTCCTATGTCTAAAACTAGCTTTTACACTATAGGAAAGCATTAACGCGGTTATAGCACCTAACTCTTTAAACCTAAATGAAACAACATGGCACCTATGATTTACTTCTGAGAACTAAGCATTGTGTGCAGAGATTTTGCAGCTATCTCCTTTACTTCACTTTTGTGCTAAAATTCGTATCTCCAGAACTAGCATTTCTTATACAGGAGAGCATAACCGAGGGTATAGCACCTAACTCTTTAAACCTAAATGAAGCAACATGGGACATATGATTTACTTCTGAGAACTAAGCATTGTGTGCAGAGGTTTTGCAGCTATCTCCTTTCCTTCAGTTTTTGTGCTAACATTCCTATATCAGAACCTAACATTTACACTATAGGATAGGATTACCGAGGGTATAGCACCTAACTCTTTAAACCTAAATGAAACAACATGGCCATATGATTTACTTCTGAGAACTAACCATTCTGTGCAGAGATTTTTCAGCTATCTCCTTTCCTTCAGTTTTTGTGCTAACATTCCTATGTCTAAAACTAGCTTTTACACTATAGGAAAGCATTACCTGGGGTATAGCACCTAACTCCTTAAACCTAAATGAAACAACATGGCACATATGATTTACTTCTGAGAACTAAGCAATGTGTGCAGAGATTTTGCAGCTATCCCCTTTCCTTCAGTTTTAGTGCTAACATTCATATCTCCAGAACTAGCATTTCCTATACAGGAAAGCATAACCGAGGGTATAGCACCTAACTCTTTAAACCTAAATGAAACAACATGGCACATATGATTTACTTCTTAGAACTAACCATTGTGTGCAGAGATTTTGCAGCTATCTCCTTTCCTTCAGTTTTTGTGCTAACATTCGTATCTCTCATACTAGCATTTCCTATATTTGGAAAGCATAACCGAGGGTATAGCACCTAACTCTTTAAACCTACATGAAATAACATGGCACATATGATTTACTTCTGAGATCTAAGCATAGTGTGCAGAGGTTTTGCAGCTATCTCCTTTCCTTCAGTTTTTGTGCTAACATTCGTATCTCTCATACTAGCATTTCCTATATAGGAAAGCATAACCGACGGTATAGCACCTAAGTCTTTAAACCTAAATGAAACAACATGGCAACTATGATTTACTTCTGAGAACTAAGCATTGTGTGCAGAGATTTTGCAGCTATCTCCTTTCCTTCAGTTTTTGTGCTAACATTCGTATCTCCAGAACTAGCATTTCTTATACAGGAAAGCATAACCGAGGGTATAGCACCTAACTCTTTAAACCTAAATGAAACAACACGGGACATATGATTTCCTTCTGAGAACTAAGCATTGTGTGCAGAGGTTTTGCAGCTATCTCCTTTCCTTCAGTTTTTGTGCTAACATTCGTATATCAGAACCTAGCATTTACACTACAGGATAGGATTACCGCGGGTATAGCACCTAACTCTTTAAACCTAAATGAAACAACATGGCCATATGATTTACTTCTGAGAACTAACCATTCTGTGCAGAGATTTTTCAGCTATCTACTTTCCTTCAGTTTTTGTGCTAACATTCCTATGTCTAAAACTAGCTTTTACACTATAGGAAAGCATTACCGCGGGTAGAGCACCTAACTCTTTAAACCTAAATGAAACAACATGGCACCTATGATTTACTTCTGAGAACTAAGCATTGTGTGCAGAGATTTTGCAGCTATCTCCTTTCCTTCAGTTTTTGTGCTAACATTCCTATGTCTAAAACTAGCATTTACACTATAGGAAAGCATTACCGCGGGTATAGCACCTAACTCTTTAAACCAAAATGAAACAACATGGCACATATGATTTACTTCCGAGAACTAAGCATTGTGTGCAGAGGTTTTGCAGCTATCTCCTTTCCTTCAGTTTTTGTGCTATAATTCATATCTCTAAAACTAGCATTTCCTATATAGGAAAGCATAACCGAGGGTATAGCACCTCACTCTTTAAACCTAAATGAAACAACAAGGCACATATGATTTCCTTCTTAAAACTAAGCATTGTGTGCAGAGATTTTTCAGCTATCTCCTTTCCTTCAGTTTTTGTGCTAACATTCCTATGTCTAAAACTAGCATTTACACTATAGGAAAGCATTAACGCGGGTATAGCACCTAACTCTTTAAACCTAAATGAAACAACATGGCACCTATGATTTACTTCTGAGAACTAAGCATTGTGTGCAGAGATTTTGCAGCTATCTCCTTTCCTTCAGTTTTTGTGCTAACATTCGTATCTCCAGAACTGGCATTTCTTATACAGGAGAGCATAACCGAGGGTATAGCACCTAACTCTTTAAACCTAAATGAAACAACATGGGACATATGATTTACTTCTGAGAACTAAGCATTGTGTGCCGAGGTTTTGCAGCTATCTCCTTTCCTTCAGTTTTTGTGCTAACATCCTATATCAGAACCTAGCATTTACACTATAGGATAGGATTACCGCGGGTATAGCACCTAACTCTTTAAACCTAAATGAAACAACATGGCCATATGATTTACTTCTGAGAACTAACCATTCTGTGCAGAGATTTTTCAGCTATCTCCTTTCCTTCAGTTTTTGTGCTAACATTCCTATGTCTAAAACTAGCTTTTACACTATAGGAAAGCATTACCTGGGGTATAGCACCTAACTCTTTAAACCTAAATGAAACAACATGGCACATATGATTTACTTCTGAGAACTAAGGAATGTGTGCAGAGATTTTGCAGCTATCCCCTTTCCTTCAGTTTTAGTGCTAACATTCATATCTCCAGAACTAGCATTTCCTCTACAGGAAAGCATAACCGAGGGTATAGCACCTAACTCTTTAAACCTAAATGAAACAACATGGCACATATGATTTACTTCTGAGAACTAAGCATTGTGTGCAGAGGTTTTGCAGCTATCTCCTTTCCTTCAGTGTTTGTGCTAACATTCCTATATCAGAACCTAGCATTTACACTATAGGATAGGATTACCGCGGGTATAGCACCTAACTCTTTAAACCTAAATGAAACAACATGGCCATATGATTTACTTCTGAGAACTAACCATTCTGTGCAGAGATTTTTCAGCTATCTCTTTTCCTTCAGTTTTTGTGCTAACATTCCTATGTCTAAAACTAGCTTTTACACTATAGGAAAGCATAACCGAGGGTATAGCACCTAACTCTTTAAACCTAAATGAAACAACATGGCCATATGATTTACTTCTTAGAACTAACCATTGTGTGCAGAGATTTTGCAGCTATCTCCTTTCCTTCAGTGTTTGTGCTAACATTCGTATCTCTCATACCAGCATTTCCTATATAGGAAAGCATAACCGAGGGTATAGCACCTAACTCTTTAAACCTACATGAAATAACATGGCACATATGATTTACTTCTGAGAATTAAGCATTGTGTGCAGAGGTTTTGCAGCTATCTCCTTTCCTTCAGTGTTTGTGCTAACATTCGTATCTCTCATACTAGCATTTCCTATATAGGAAAGCATAACCGAGGGTATAGCACCTAACTCTTTAAACCTACATGAAATAACATGGCACATATGATTTACTTCTGAGAACTAAGCATTGTGTGCAGAGGTTTTGCAGCTATCTCCTTTCCTTCAGTTTTTGTGCTAACATTCGTATCTCTCATACTAGCATTTCCTATATAGGAAAGCATAACCGACGGTATAGCACCTAAGTCTTTAAACCTAAATGAAACAACATGGCAACTATGATTTACTTCTGAAAACTAAGCATTGTGTGCAGAGATTTTGCAGCTATCTCCTTTCCTTCAGTTTTTGTGCTAACATTCGTATCTCCAGAACTAGCATTTCTTATACAGGAAAGCATAACCGAGGGTATAGCACCTAACTCTTTAAACCTAAATGAAACAACATGGGACATATGATTTACTTCTGAGAACTAAGCATTGTGTGCAGAGGTTTTGCAGCTATCTCCTTTCCTTCAGTTTTTGTGCTAACATTCCTATATCAGAACCTAGCATTTACACTATAGGATAGGATTACCGCGGGTATAGCACCTAACTCTTTAAACCTAAATGAAACAACATGGCCATATGATTTACTTCTGAGAACTAACCATTCTGTGCAGAGATTTTTCAGCTATCTCCTTTCCTTCAGTTTTTGTGCTAACATTTCTATGTCTAAAACTAGCTTTTACACTATAGGAAAGCATTACCGCGGGTAGAGCACCTAACTCTTTAAACCTTAATGAAACAACATGGCACCTATGATTTACTTCTGAGAACTAAGCATTGTGTGCAGAGATTTTGCAGCTATCTCCTTTCCTTCAGTTTTTGTGCTAACATTCCTATGTCTAAAACTAGCATTTACACTATAGGAAAGCATTACCGCGGGTATAGCACCTAACTCTTTAAACCAAAATGAAACAACATGGCACATATGATTTACTTCCGAGAACTAAGCATTGTGTGCAGAGGTTTTGCAGCTACCTCCTTTCCTTCAGTTTTTGTGCTAACATTCATATCTCTAAAACTAGCATTTCCTATATAGGAAAGCATAACCGAGGGTATAGCACCTCACTCTTTAAACCTAAATGAAACAACAAGGCACATATGATTTCCTTCTGAAAACTAAGCATTGTGTGCAGAGATTTTTCAGGTATCTCCTTTCCTTCAGTTTTTGTGCTAACATTCGTATCTCTCATACAAGCATTTCCTATATAGGAAAGCATAACCGAGGGTATAGCACCTAACTCTTTAAACCTACATGAAATAACATGGCACATATGATGTACTTCTGAGAACTAAGCATTGTGTGCAGAGATTTTGCAGCTATCTCCTTTCCTTCAGTTTTTGTGCTAACATTCGTATCTCCAGAACTAGCATTTCTTATACAGGAAAGCATAACCGAGGGTATAGCACCTAACTCTTTAAACCTAAATGAAACAACATGGGACATATGATTTACTTCTGAGAACTAAGCATTGTGTGCAGAGGTTTTGCAGCTATCACCTTTCCTTCAGTTTTCGTGCTAACATTCGTATATCAGAACCTAGCATTTACACTATAGGATAGTATTACCGCGGGTATAGCACCTAACTCTTTAAACCTAAATGAAACAACATGGCCTTATGATTTACTTCTGAGAACTAACCATTCTGTGCAGAGATTTTTCAGCTATCTCCTTTCCTTCAGTTTTTGTGCTAACATTCCTATGTCTAAAACTAGCTTTTACACTATAGGAAAGCATTACCGCGGGTAGAGCACCTAACTCTTTAAACCTAAATGAAACAACATGGCACCTATGATTTACTTCTGAGAACTAAGCATTGTGTGCAGAGATTTTGCAGCTATCTCCTTTCTTTCAGTTTTTGTGCTAACATTCGTATCTCCAGAACTAGCATTTCTTATACAGGAGAACATAACCGAGGGTATAGCACCTAACTCTTTAAACCTAAATGAAACAACATGGTATATAATTTACTTCTGAGAACTAAGCATTGTGTGCAGAGGTTTTGAAGCTATCTCCTTTCCTTCAGTTTTTGTGCTAACATTCCTATATCAGAACCTAGCATTTACACTATAGGATAGGATTACCGCGGGTATTGCACCTAACTCTTTAAACCTAAATGAAACAACATGGCCATATGATTTACTTCTGAGAACTAACCATTCTGTGCAGAGATTTTTCAGCTATCTCCTTTCCTTCAGTTTTTGTTCTAACATTCCTATGTCTAAAACTAGCTTTTACACTATAGGAAAGCATTACCTGGGGTATAGCACCTAACTCTTTAAACCTAAATGAAACAACCTAGCACATATGATTTACTTCTGAGAACTAAGCAATGTGTGCAGAGATTTTGCAGCTATCCCCTTTCCTTCAGTTTTAGTGCTAACATTCATATCTCCAGAACTAGCATTTCCTATACAGGAAAGCATAACCGAGGGTATAGCACCTAACTCTTTAAACCTAAATGAAACAACATGGCACATATGATTTACTTCTTAGAACTAACCATTGTCTGCAGAGATTTTGCAGCTATGTCCTTTCCTTCAGTTTTTGTGCTAACATTCGTATCTCTCATACTAGCATTTCCTATATAGGAAAGCATAACCGAGGGTATAGCACCTAACTCTTTAAACCTACATGAAATAACATGGCACATATGATTTACTTCTGAGAACTAAGCATTGTGTGCAGAGGTTTTGCAGCTATCTCCTTTCCTTCAGTTTTTGTGCTAACATTCGTATCTCTCATACTAGCATTTCCTAGATAGGAAAGCATAACCGAGGGTATAGCACCTAAGTCTTTAAACCTAAATGAAACAACATGGCAACTATGATTTACTTCTGAGAACTAAGCATTGTGTGCAGAGATTTTGCAGCTATCTCCTTTCCTTCAGTTTTTGTGCTAACATTCGTATCTCCAGAACTAGCATTTCTTATACAGGAAAGCATAACCGAGGGTATAGCACCTAACTCTTTAAACCTAAATGAAACAACATGGGACATATGATTTACTTCTGAGAACTAAGCATTGTGTGTAGAGGTTTTGCAGCTATCTCCTTTCCTTCAGTTTTTGTGCTAACATTCTTATATCAGAACCTAGCATTTACACTATAGGATAGGATTACCGCGGGTATAGCACCTAACTCTTTAAACCTAAATGAAACAACATGGCCATATGATTTACTTCTGAGAACTAACCATTCTGTGCAGAGATTTTTCAGCTATCTCCTTTCCTTCAGTTTTTGTGCTAACATTCCTATGTCTAAAACTAGCTTTTACACTATAGGAAAGCATTACCGCGGGTAGAGCACCTAACTCTTTAAACCTAAATGAAACAACATGGCACCTATGATTTACTTCTGAGAACTAAGCATTGTGTGCAGAGATTTTGCAGCTATCTCCTTTCCTTCAGTTTTTGTGCTAACATTCATATCTCCAGAACTAGCATTTCCTATACAGGAAAGCATAACCGAGGGTATAGCACCTAACTCTTTAAACCTAAATGAAACAACATAGCACATATGATTTACTTCTTAGAACTAACCATTGTGTGCAGAGATTTTGCAGCTATCTCCTTTCCTTCAGTTTTTGTGCTAACATTCGTATCTCTCATAATAGCATTTCCTATATAGGAAAGCATAACCGAGGGTATAGCACCTAACTCTTTAAACCTGCATGAAATAACATGGCACATATGATTTACTTCTGAGAACTAAGCATTGTGTGCAGAGGTTTTGCAGCTATCTCCTTTCCTTCAGTTTTTGTGCTAACATTCGTATCACTTATACTAGCATTTCTTATATAGGAAAGCATAACCGAGGGTATAGCAACTCACTCTTTAAACCTAAATGAAACAACATGGCACATATGATTTACTTCCGAGAAGTAAGCATTGTGTCCAGAGGTTTTGCAGCTATCTCCTTTCCTTCAGTTTTTGTGCTAACATTCCTATGTCTAAAACTAGCATTTACACTATAGGAAAGCATTACCGCGGGTATAGCACCTAACTCTTTAAACCTAAATGAAACAACATGGTGACTATGATTTACTTCTGAGAACTAAGCATTGTGTGCAGAGGTTTTGCAGCTATCTCCTTTCCTTCAGTTTTTGTGCTAACATTCCTATATCAGAAACTAGCATTTACACTATAGGATAGGATTACCGCGGGTATAGCACCTAACTCTTTAAACCTAAATGTAACAACATGGTACATATGATTTACTTCTGAGAACTAACCATTGTGTGCAGAGATTTTTCAACTTTCTCCTTCCTTCAGTTTTTGTGCTAACATTCCTACGTCTAAAACTAGCTTTTACACTATAGGAAAGCCTTACCGCGGGTATAGCACCTAACTCTTTAAACCTAAATGAAACAACATGGCACATATGATTTACTTCTTAGAACTAACCATTGTGTGCAGAGATTTTGCAGCTATCTCCTTTCCTTCAGTTTTTGTGCTAACATTCGTATCTCTCATACTAGCATTTCCTATATAGGAAAGCATAACCGAGGGTATAGCACCTAAGTCTTTAAACCTAAATGAAACAACATGGCAACTATGATTTACTTCTGAGAACTAAGCATTGTGTGCAGAGGTTTTGCAGCTATCTCCTTTCCTTCAGTTTTTGTGCTAACATTCGTATCTCCAGAACTAGCATTTCTTATACAGGAAAGCATAACCGAGGGTATAGCACCTAACTCTTTAAACCTAAATGAAACAACATGGGACATATGATTTACTTCTGAGAACTAAGCATTGTGTGCAGAGGTTTTGCAGCTATCTCCTTTCCTTCAGTTTTTGTGCTAACATTCCTATATCAGAACCTAGCATTTACACGATAGGATAGGATTACCGCGGGTATAGCACCTAACTCTTTAAACCTAAATGAAACAACATGGCACATATGATTTACTTCTGAGAACTAAGCATTGTGTGCAGAGATTTTGCAGCTATCTCCTTTCCTTCAGTTTTTTTGCTAACATTCGTATCTCCAGAACTAGCATTTCTTATACAGGAGAGCATAACCGAGGGTATAGCACCTAACTCTTTAAACCTAAATGAAACAACATGGGACATATGATTTACTTCTGAGAACTAAGCATTGTGTGCAGAGGTTTTGCAGCTATCTCCTTTCCTTCAGTTTTTGTGCTAACATTCCTATATCAGAACCTAGCATTTACACTATAGGATAGGATTACCGCGGGTATAGCTCCTAACTCTTTAACCCTAAATGAAACAACATGGCCATATGATTTACTTCTGAGAACTAACCATTCTGTGCAGAGATTTTTCAGCTATCTCCTTTCCTTCAGTTTTTGTGCTAACATTCCTATGTCTAAAACTAGCTTTTACACTATAGGAAACCATTACCTGGGGTATAGCACCTAACTCTTTAAACCTAAATGAAACAACATGGCACATATGATTTACTTCTTAGAACTAACCATTGTGTGCAGAGATTTTGCAGCTATCTCCTTTCCTTCAGTTTTTGTGCTAACATTCGTATCTCTCATACTAGCATTTCCTATATAGGAAAGCATAACCGAGGGTCTAGCACCTAACTCTTTAAACCTAAATGAAACAACATGGCACATATGATTTACTTCTTAGAACTAACCATTGTGTGCAGAGATTTTGCAGCTATCTCCTTTCCTTCAGTTTTTGTGCTAACATTCGTATCTCTCATACTAGCATTTCCTATATAGGAAAGCATAACCGAGGGTATAGCACCTAACTCTTTAAACCTACATGAAATAACATGGCACATATGATTTACTTCTGAGAACTAAGCATTGTGTGCAGAGGTTTTGCAGCTATCTCCTTTCCTTCAGTTTTTGTGCTAACATTCGTATCTCTAATACTAGCATTTCCTAGATAGGAAAGCATAACCGACGGTATAGCACCTAAGTCTTTAAACCTAAATGAAACAACATGGCAACTATGATTTACTTCTGAGAACTAAGCATTGTGTGCAGAGATTTTGCAGCTATCTCCTTTCCTTCAGTTTTTGTGCTAACATTCCTATATCAGAACCTAGCATTTACACTATAGGATAGGATTACCGCGGGTTTAGCACCTAACTCTTTAAACCTAAATGAAACAACATGGCCATATGATTTACTTCTGAGAACTAACCATTCTGTGCAGAGATTTTTCAGCTATCTCCTTTCGTTCAGTTTTTGTGCTAACATTCCTATGTCTAAAACTAGCTTTTACACTATAGGAAAGCATTACCGCGGGTAGAGCACCTAAGTCTTTAAACCTAAATGAAACAACATGGCACCTATGATTTACTTCTGAGAACTAAGCATTGTGTGCAGAGATTTTGCAGCTATCTCCTTTCCTTCAGTTTTTGTGCTAACATTCGTATCTCCAGAACTAGCATTTCTTATACAGGAGAGCATAACCGAGGGTATAGCACCTAACTCTTTAAACCTAAATGAAACAACATGGGACATATGATTTACTTCTGAGAACTAAGCATTGTGTGCAGAGGTTTTGCAGCTATCTCCTTTCCTTCAGTTTTTGTGCTAACATTCCTATATCAGAACCTAGCATTTACACTATAGGATAGGATTACCGTGGGTATAGCACCTAACTCTTTAAACCTAAATGAAACAACATGGCCATATGATTTACTTCTGAGAACTAACCATTCTGTGCAGAGATTTTTCAGCTATCTCCTTTCCTTCAGTTTTTGTGCTAACATTCCTATGTCTAAAACTAGCTTTTACACTATAGAAAAGCATTACCTGGGGTATAGCACCTAACTCTTTAAACCTAAATGAAACAACATGGCACATATGATTTACTTCTGAGAACTAAGCAATGTATGCAGAGATTTTGCAGCCATCCCCTTTCCTTTAGTTTTAGTGCTAACATTCATATCTCCAGAACTAGCATTTCCTATACAGGAAAGCATAACCGAGGGTAGCACCTAACTCTTTAAACCTAAATGAAACAACATGGCACATATGATTTACTTCTTAGAACTAACCATTGTGTGCAGAGATTTTGCAGCTATCTCCTTTCCTTCAGTTTTTGTGCTAACATTCGTATCTCTCATACTAACATTTCCTATATAGGAAAGCATAACCGAGGGTATAGCACCTAACTCTTTAAACCTACATGAAATAACATGGCACATATGATTTACTTCTGAGAACTAAGCATTGTGTGCAGAGGTTTTGCAGCTATCTCCTTTCCTTCAGTTTTTGTGCTAACATTCCTATATCAGAACCTAGCATTTACACTATAGGATAGGATTACCGCGGGTATAGCACCTAACTCTTTAAACCTAAATGAAACAACATGGCCATATGATTTACTTCTGAGAACTAACCATTCTGTGCAGTGATTTTTCAGCTATCTCCTTTCCTTCAGTTTTTGTGCTAACATTCCTATGTCTAAAACTAGCTTTTACACTATAGGAAAGCATTACCGCGGGTAGAGCACCTAACTCTTTACACCTAAATGAAACAACATGGCACCTATGATTTACTTCTGAGAACTAAGCATTGTGTGCAGAGATTTTGCAGCTATCTCCTTTCCTTCAGTTTTTGTGCTAACATTCCTATGTCTAAAACTAGCATTTACACTATAGGAAAGCATTACCGCGGGTATAGCACCTAACTCTTCAAACCAAAATGAAACAACATGGCACATATGATTTACTTCTGAGAACTAAGCATTGTGTGCAGAGGTTTTGCAGCTATCTCCTTTCCTTCAGTTTTTGTGCTAACATTCGTATCTCTAAAACTAGCATTTCCTATATAGGAAAGCATAACCGAGGGTATAGCACCTCACTCTTTAAACCTAAATGAAACAACATGGCACATATGATTTCCTTCTGAAAACTAAGCATTGTGTGCAGAGATTTTTCAGCTATCTCCTTTCCTTCAGTTTTTGTGCTAACATTCCTATGTCTAAAACTAGCATTTACACTATAGGAAAGCATTAACGCGGGTATAGCACCTAACTCTTTAAACCTAAATGAAACAACATGGCACCTATGATTTACTTCTGAGAACTAAGCATTGTGTGCAGAGATTTTGCAGCTATCTCCTTTCCTTCAGTTTTTGTGCTAACATTCGTATCTCCAGAACTAGCATTTCTTATACAGGAGAGCATAACCGAGGGTATAGCACCTAACTCTTTAAACCTAAGTGAAACAACATGGGACATATGATTTACTTCTGAGAACTAAGCATTGTGTGCAGAGGTTTTGCAGCTATCTCCTTTCCTTCAGTTTTTGTGCTAACATTCGTATCTCTCATACTAGCATTTCCTAGATAGGAAAGCATAACCGACGGTATAGCACCTAAGTCTTTAAACCTAAATGAAACAACATGGCAACTATGATTTACTTCTGAGAACTAAGCATTGTGTGCAGAGATTTTGCAGCTATCTCCTTTCCTTCAGTTTTTGTGCTAACATTCGTATCTCCAGAACTAGCATTTCTTATACAGGAAAGCATAATCGAGGGTATAGCACCTAACTCTTTAAACCTAAATGAAACAACATGGGACATATGATTTACTTCTGAGAACTAAGCATTGTGTGCAGAGGTTTTGCAGCTATCTCCTTTCCTTCAGTTTTTGTGCTAACATTCTTATATCAGAACCTAACATTTACACTATAGGATAGGATTACCGCGGGTATAGCACCTAACTCTTTAAACCTAAATGAAACAACATGGCCATATGATTTACTTCTGAGAACTAACCATTCTGTGCAGAGATTTTTCAGCTATCTCCTTTCCTTCAGTTTTTGTGCTAACATTCCTATGTCTAAAACTAGCTTTTACACTATAGGAAAGCATTACCGCAGGTAGAGCACCTAACTCTTTAAACCTAAATGAAACAACATGGCACCTATGATTTACTTCTGAGAACTAAGCATTGTGTGCAGAGATTTTGCAGCTATCTCCTTTCCTTCAGTTTTTGTGCTAACATTCCTATGTCTAAAACTAGCATTTACACTATAGGAAAGCATAACCGAGGGTATAGCACCTAACTCTTTAAACCAAAATGAAACAACATGGCACATATGATTTACTTCCGAGAACAAAGCATTGTGTGCAGAGGTTTTGCAGCTACCTCCTTTCCTTCAGTTTTTGTGCTAACATTCATATCTCTAAAACTAGCATTTCCTATATAGGAAAGCATAACCGAGGGTATAGCACCTCACTCTTTAAACCTAAATGAAACAACAAGGCACATATGATTTCCTTCTGAAAACTAAGCATTGTGTGCAGAGATTTTTCAGGTATCTCCTTTCCTTCAGTTTTTGTGCTAACATTCGTATCTCTCATACTAGCATTTCCTATATAGGAAAGCATAACCGAGGGTATAGCACCTAACTCTTTAAACCTACATGAAATAACATGGCACATATGATGTACTTCTGAGAACTAAGCATTGTTTGCAGAGATTTTGCAGCTATCTCCTTTCCTTCAGTTTTTGTGCTAACATTCGTATCTCCAGAACTAGCATTTCTTATACAGGAAAGCATAACCGAGGGTATAGCACCTAACTCTTTAAACCTAAATGAAACAACATGGGACATATGATTTACTTCTGAGAACTAAGCATTGTGTGCAGAGGTTTTGCAGCTATCACCTTTCCTTCAGTTTTCGTGCTAACATTCGTATATCAGAACCTAGCATTTACACTATAGGATAGTATTACCGCGGGTATAGCACCTAACTCTTTAAACCTAAATGAAACAACATGGCCTTATGATTTACTTCTGAGAACTAACCATTCTGTGCAGAGATTTTTCAGCTATCTCCTTTCCTTCAGTTTTTGTGCTAACATTCCTATGTCTAAAACTAGCTTTTACACTATAGGAAAGCATTACCTGGGGTATAGCACCTAACTCTTTAAACCTAAATGAAACAACCTAGCACATATGATTTACTTCTGAGAACTAAGCAATGTGTGCAGAGATTTTGCAGCTATCCCCTTTCCTTCAGTTTTAGTGCTAACATTCATATCTCCAGAACTAGCATTTCCTACACAGGAAAGCATAACCGAGGGTATAGCACCTAACTCTTTAAACCTAAATGAAACAACATGGCACATATGATTTACTTCTTAGAACTAACCATTGTCTGCAGAGATTTTGCAGCTATGTCCTTTCCTTCAGTTTTTGTGCTAACATTCGTATCTCTCATACTAGCATTTCCTATATAGGAAAGCATAACCGAGGGTATAGCACCTAACTCTTTAAACCTACATGAAATAACATGGCACATATGATTTACTTCTGAGAACTAAGCATTGTGTGCAGAGGTTTTGCAGCTATCTCCTTTCCTTCAGTTTTTGTGCTAACATTCGTATCTCTCATACTAGCATTTCCTAGATAGGAAAGCATAACCGAGGGTATAGCACCTAAGTCTTTAAACCTAAATGAAACAACATGGCAACTATGATTTACTTCTGAGAACTAAGCATTGTGTGCAGAGATTTTGCAGCTATCTCCTTTCCTTCAGTTTTTGTGCTAACATTCGTATCTCCAGAACTAGCATTTCTTATACAGGAAAGCATAACCGAGGGTATAGCACCAAACTCTTTAAACCTAAATGAAACAACATGGGACATATGATTTACTTCTGAGAACTAAGCATTGTGTGCAGAGGTTTTGCAGCTATCTCCTTTCCTTCAGTTTTTGTGCTAACATTCTTATATCAGAACCTAGCATTTACACTATAGGATAGGATTACCGCGGGTATAGCACCTAACTCTTTAAACCTAAATGAAACAACATGGCCATATGATTTACTTCTGAGAACTAACCATTCTGTGCAGAGATTTTTCAGCTATCTCCTTTCCTTCAGTTTTTGTGCTAACATTCCTATGTCTAAAACTAGCTTTTACACTATAGGAAAGCATTACCGCGGGTAGAGCACCTAACTCTTTAAACCTAAATGAAACAACATGGCACCTATGATTTACTTCTGAGAACTAAGCATTGTGTGCAGAGATTTTGCAGCTATCTCCTTTCCTTCAGTTTTTGTGCTAACATTCATATCTCCAGAACTAGCATTTCCTATACAGGAAAGCATAACCGAGGGTATAGCACCTAACTCTTTAAACCTAAATGAAACAACATGGCACATATGATTTACTTCTTAGAACTAACCATTGTGTGCAGAGATTTTGCAGCTATCTCCTTTCCTTCAGTTTTTGTGCTAACATTCGTATCTCTCATAATAGCATTTCCTATATAGGAAAGCATAACCGAGGGTATAGCACCTAACTCTTTAAACCTGCATGAAATAACATGGCACATATGATTTACTTCTGAGAACTAAGCATTGTGTGCAGAGGTTTTGCAGCTATCTCCTTTCCTTCAGTTTTTGTGCTAACATTCGTATCACTTATACTAGCATTTCTTATATAGGAAAGCATAACCGAGGGTATAGCAACTCACTCTTTAAACCTAAATGAAACAACATAGCACATATGATTTTCTTCCGAGAAGTAAGCATTGTGTCCAGAGGTTTTGCAGCTATCTCCTTTCCTTCAGTTTTTGTGCTAACATTCCTATGTCTAAAACTAGCATTTACACTATAGGAAAGCATTACCGCGGGTATAGCACCTAACTCTTTAAACCTAAATGAAACAACATGGTGACTATGATTTACTTCTGAGAACTAAGCATTGTGTGCAGAGGTTTTGCAGCTATCTCCTTTCCTTCAGTTTTTGTGCTAACATTCCTATATCAGAAACTAGCATTTACACTATAGGATAGGATTACCGCGGGTATAGCACCTAACTCTTTAAACCTAAATGTAACAACATGGTACATATGATTTACTTCTGAGAACTAACCATTGTGTGCAGAGATTTTTCAACTTTCTCCTTCCTTCAGTTTTTGTGATAACATTCCTACGTCTAAAACTAGCTTTTACACTTTAGGAAAGCCTTACCGCGGGTATAGCACCTAACTCTTTAAACCTAAATGAAACAACATGGCACATATGATTTACTTCTTAGAACTAACCATTGTGTGCAGAGATTTTGCAGCTATCTCCTTTCCTTCAGTTTTTGTGCTAACATTCGTATCTCTCATACTAGCATTTCCTATATAGGAAAGCATAACCGAGGGTATAGCACCTAAGTCTTTAAACCTAATTGAAACAACATGGCAACTATGATTTACTTCTGAGAACTAAGCATTGTGTGCAGAGGTTTTGCGGCTATCTCCTTTCCTTCAGTTTTTGTGCTCACATTCGTATCTCCAGAACTAGCATTTCTTATACAGGAAAGCATAACCGAGGGTATAGCACCTAACTCTTTAAACCTAAATGAAACAACATGGGACATATGATTTACTTCTGAGAACTAAGCATTGTGTGCAGAGGTTTTGCAGCTATCTCCTTTCCTTCAGTTTTTGTGCTAACATTCCTATATCAGAACCTAGCATTTACACGATAGGATAGGATTACCGCGGGTATAGCACCTAACTCTTTAAACCTAAATGAAACAACATGGCACCTAAGATTTACTTCTGAGAACTAAGCATTGTGTGCAGAGATTTTGCAGCTATCTCCTTTCCTTCAGTTTTTTTGCTAACATTCGTATCTCCAGAACTAGCATTTCTTATACAGGAGAGCATAACCGAGGGTATAGCACCTAACTCTTTAAACCTAAATGAAACAACATGGGACATATGATTTACTTCTGAGAACTAAGCATTGTGTGCAGAGGTTTTGCAGCTATCTCCTTTCCTTCAGTTTTTGTGCTAACATTCCTATATCAGAACCTAGCATTTACACTATAGGATAGGATTACCGCGGGTATAGCACCTAACTCTTTAAACCTAAATGAAACAACATGGCCATATGATTTACTTCTGAGAACTAACCGTTCTGTGCAGAGATTTTTCAGCTATCTCCTTTCCTTCAGTTTTT
Organism: Dasypus novemcinctus; assembly: GCF_030445035.2. Taxonomy (NCBI): domain Eukaryota; kingdom Metazoa; phylum Chordata; class Mammalia; order Cingulata; family Dasypodidae; genus Dasypus; species Dasypus novemcinctus. The sequence goes on along the minus strand of NW_026688252.1, from coordinate 28,663 downwards.
GTGCTAACATTCCTATGTCTAAAACTAGCTTTTACACTATAGGAAAGCATTACCGCGGGTAGAGCACCTAACTCTTTAAACCTAAATGAAACAACATGGCACCTTTGATTTACTTCTGAGAACTAAGCATTGTGTGCAGAGATTTTGCAGCTATCTCCTTTCCTTCAGTTTTTGTGCTTACATTCGTATCTCTCATACTAGCATTTCCTATATAGGAAAGCATAACCGAGGGTATAGCACCTAACTCTTTAAACCTACATGAAATAACATGGCACATATGATTTACTTCTGAGAACTAAGCATTGTTTGCAGAGGTTTTGCAGCTATCTCCTTTCCTTCAGTTTTTGTGCTAACATTCGTATCTCTCATACTAGCATTTCCTATATAGGAAAGCATAACCGAGGGTATAGCACCTAAGTCTTTAAACCTAAATGAAACAACATGGCAACTATGATTTACTTCTGAGAACTAAGAATTGTGTGCAGAGATTTTGCAGCTATCTCCTTTCCTTCAGTTTTTGTGCTAACATTCGTATCTCCAGAACTAGCATTTCTTATACAGGAAAGCATAACCGAGGGTATAGCACCTAACTCTTTAAACCTAAATGAAACAACATGGGACATATGATTTACTTCTGAGAACTAAGCATTGTGTGCAGAGGTTTTGCAGCTATCTCCTTTCCTTCAGTTATTGTGCTAACATTCCTATATCAGAACCTAGCATTTACACTATAGGATATGATTCCCGCGGGTATAGCACCTAACTCTTTAAACCTAAATGAAACAACATGGCCATATGATTTACTTCTGAGAACTAACCATTCTGTGCAGAGATTTTTCAGCTATCTCCTGTCCTTCAGTTTTTGTGCTAACATTCCTATGTCTAAAACTAGCTTTTACACTATAGGAAAGCATTTCCGCGGGTAGAGCACCTAACTCTTTAAACCTAAATCAAACAACATGGCACCTATGATTTACTTCTGAGAACTAAGCATTGTGTGCAGAGATTTTGCAGCTATCTCCTTTCCTTCAGTTTTTGTGCTAACATTCGTATCTCCAGAACTAGCATTTCTTATACAGGAGAGCATAACCGAGGGTATAGCACCTAACTCTTTAAACCTAAATGAAACAACATGGGACATATGATTTACTTCTGAGAACTAAGCATTGTGTGCAGAGGTTTTGCAGCTACCTCCTTTCCTTCAGTTTTTGTGCTAACATTCCTATATCAGAACCTAGCATTTACACTATAGGATAGGATTACCGCGGGTATAGCACCTAACTCTTTAAACCTAAATGAAACAACATGGCCATATGATTTACTTCTGAGAACTAACCATTCTGTGCAGAGATTTTTCAGCTATCTCCTTTCCTTCAGTTTTTGTGCTAACATTCCTATGTCTAAAACTAGCTTTTACACTATAGGAAAGCATTACCTGGGGTATAGCACCTAACTCTTTAAACCTAAATGAAACAACATGGCACATATGATTTACTTCTGAGAACTAAGCAATGTGTGCAGAGATTTTGCAGCTATCCCCTTTCCTTCAGTTTTAGTGCTAACATTCATATCTCCAGAACTAGCATTTCCTATACAGGAAAGCATAACCGAGGGTATAGCACCTAACTCTTTAAACCTACATGAAATAACATGGTACATATGATTTACTTCTGAGAACTAAGCATTGTGTGCAGAGGTTTTGCAGCTATCTCCTTTCCTTCAGTTTTTGTGCTAACATTCGTATCTCTCATACTAGCATTTCCTATATAGGAAAGCATAACCGACGGTATAGCACCTAAGTCTTTAAACCTAAATGAAACAACATGGCAACTATGATTTACTTATGAGAACTAAGCATTGTGTGCAGAGATTTTGCAGCTATCTCCTTTCCTTCAGTTTTTGTGCTAACATTCGTATCTCCAGAACTAGCATTTCTTATACAGGAAAGCATAACCGAGGGTATAGCACCTAACTCTTTAAACCTAAATGAAACAACATGGGACATATGATTTACTTCTGAGAACTAAGCATTGTGTGCAGAGGTTTTGCAGCTATCTCCTTTCCTTCAGTTTTTGTACTAACATTCCTATATCAGAACCTAGCATTTACACTATAGGATAGGATTACCGCGGGTATAGCACCTAACTCTTTAAACCTAAATGAAACAACATGGCCATATGATTTACTTCTGAGAACTAACCATTCTGTGCAGAGATTTTTCAGCTATCTCCTTTCCTTCAGTTTTTGTGCTAACATTCCTATGTCTAAAACTAGCTTTTACACTATAGGAAAGCATTTCCGCGGGTAGAGCACCTAACTCTTTAAACCTAAATGAAACAACATGGCACCTATGATTTACTTCTGAGAACTAAGCATTGTGTGCAGAGATTTTGCAGCTATCTCCTTACCTTCAGTTTTTGTGCTAACATTAGTATCTCTCATACTAGCATTTCCTATATAGGAAAGCATAACCGAGGGTATAGCACATAAGTCTTTAAACCTAAATGAAACAACATGGCAACTATGATTTACTTCTGAGAACTAAGCATTGTGTGCAGAGATTTTGCAGCTATCTCCTTTCCTTCAGTTTTTGTGCTAACATTCGTATCTCCAGATCTAGCATTTCTTATACAGGAAAGCATAACCGAGGGTATAGCACCTAACTCTTTAAACCTAAATGAAACAACATGGGACATATGATTTACTTCTGAGAACTAAGCATTGTGTGCAGAGGTTTTGCAGCTATCTCCTTTCCTTCAGTTTTTGTGCTAACATTCCTATATCAGAACCTAGCATTTACACTATAGGATAGGATTACCGCGGGTATAGCACCTAACTCTTTAAACCTAAATGAAACAACATGGCTATATGATTTACTTCTGAGAACTAACCATTCTGTGCAGAGATTTTTCAGCTATCTCCTTTCCTTCAGTTTTTGTGCTAACATTCCTATGTCTAAAACTAGCTTTTACACTATAGGAAAGCATTACCGCGGGTAGAGCACCTAACTCTTTAAACCTAAATGAAACAACATGGCACCTATGATTTACTTCTGAGAACTAAGAATTGTGTGCCGAGATTTTGCAGCTATCTCCTTTCCTTCAGTTTTTGTGCTTACATTCATATCTCTCATACTAGCATTTCCTATATAGGAAAGCATAACCGAGGGTATAGCACCTAACTCTTTAAACGTACATGAAATAACATGGCACATATGATTTACTTCTGAGAACTAAGCATTGTTTGCAGAGGTTTTGCAGCTATCTCCTTTCCTTCAGTTTTTGTGCTAACATTCGTATCTCTCATACTAGCATTTCCTATATAGGAAAGCATAACCGAGGGTATAGCACCTAAGTCTTTAAACCTAAATGAAACAACATGGCAACTATGATTTACTTCTGAGAACTAAGCATTGTGTGCAGAGATTTTGCAGCTATCTCCTTTCCTTCAGTTTTTGTGCTAACATTCGTATCTCCAGAACTAGCATTTCTTATACAGGAAAGCATAACCGAGGGTATAGCACCTAACTCTTTAAACCTAAATGAAACAACATGGGACATATGATTTACTTCTGAGAACTAAGCATCGTGTGCAGAGGTTTTGCCGCTATCTCCTTTCCTTCAGTTTTTGTGCTAACATTCCTATATCAGAACCTAGCATTTACACTATAGGATATGATTCCCACGGGTATAGCACCTAACTCTTTAAACCTAAATGAAACAACATGGCCATATGATTTACTTCTGAGAACTAACCATTCTGTGCAGAGATTTTTCAGCTATCTCCTGTCCTTCAGTTTTTGTGCTAACATTCCTATGTCTAAAACTAGCTTTTACACTATAGGAAAGCATTTCCGCGGGTACAGCACCTAACTCTTTAAACCTAAATGAAACAGCATGGCACCTATGATTTACTTCTGAGAACTAAGCATTGTGTGCAGAGATTTTGCAGCTATCTCCTTTCCTTCAGTTTTTGTGCTAACATTCCTATGTCTAAAACTAGCATTTACACTATAGGAAAGCATTACCGCGGGTATAGCACCTAACTCTTTAAACCAAAATGAAACAACATGGCACATATGGTTTACTTCTGAGAACTAAGCATTGTGTGCAGAGATTTTTCAGCTATCTCCTTTCCTTCAGTTTTTGTGCTAACATTCCTATGTCTAAAACTAGCATTTACACTATAGGAAAGCATTACCGCGGGTATGGAACCTAACTCTTTAAAGCTAAATGAAACAACATGGCACATATGATTTACTTCTGAAAACTAAGCATCGTGTGCAGAGGTTTTGCAGCTATCTCCTTTCCTTCAGTTTTTGTGCAAACATTCCTATATCAGAACCTAGCATTTACACGATAGGATAGGATTACCGCGGGTATAGCACCTAACTCTTTAAACCTAAATGAAACAACATGGCACCTATGATTTACTTCTGAGAACTAAGCATTGTGTGCAGAGATTTTGCAGCTATCTCCTTTCCTTCAGTTTTTTTTGCTAACATTCGTATCTCCAGAACTAGCATTTCTTACACAGGAGAGCATAACCGAGGGTATAGCACCTAACTCTTTAACCCTAAATGAAACAACATGGCCATATGATTTACTTCTGAGAACTAACCATTCTGTGCAGAGATTTTTCAGCTATCTCCTTTCCTTCAGTTTTTGTGCTAACATTCCTATGTCTAAAACTAGCTTTTACACTATAGGAAAGCATTACCTGGGGTATAGCACCTAACTCTTTAAACCTAAATGAAACAACATGGCACATATGATTTACTTCTTAGAACTAACCATTGTGTGCAGAGATTTTGCAGCTATCTCCTTTCCTTCAGTTTTTGTGCTAACATTCGTATCTCTCATACTAGCATTTCCTATATAGGAAAGCATAACCGAGGGTCTAGCACCTAACTCTCTAAACCTACATGAAATAACATGGCACATATGATTTACTTCTGAGAACTAAGCATTGTGTGCAGAGGTTTTGCAGCTATCTCCTTTCCTTCAGTTTTTGTGCTAACATTCGTATCTCTCATACTAGCATTTCCTATATAGGAAAGCATAACCGAGGGTATAGCACATAAGTCTTTAAACCTAAATGAAACAACATGGCAACTATGATTTACTTCTGAGAACTAAGCATTGTGTGCAGAGATTTTGCAGCTATCTCCTTTCCTTCAGTTTTTGTGCTAACATTCGTATCTCCAGATCTAGCATTTCTTATACAGGAAAGCATAACCGAGGGTATAGCACCTAACTCTTTAAACCTAAATGAAACAACATGGGACATATGATTTACTTCTGAGAACTAAGCATTGTGTGCAGAGGTTTTGCAGCTATCTCCTTTCCTTCAGTTTTTGTGCTAACATTCCTATATCAGAACCTAGCATTTACACTATAGGATAGGATTACCGCGGGTATAGCACCTAACTCTTTAAACCTAAATGAAACAACATGGCCATATGATTTACTTCTGAGAACTAACCATTCTGTGCAGAGATTTTTCAGCTATCTCCTTTCCTTCAGTTTTTGTGCTAACATTCCTATGTCTAAAACTAGCTTTTACACTATAGGAAAGCATTACCGCGGGTAGAGCACCTAACTCTTTAAACCTAAATGAAACAACATGGCACCTATGATTTACTTCTGAGAACTAAGCATTGTGTGCCGAGATTTTGCAGCTATCTCCTTTCCTTCAGTTTTTGTGCTTACATTCGTATCTCTCATACTAGCATTTCCTATATAGGAAAGCATAACCGAGGGTATAGCACCTAACTCTTTAAACCTACATGAAATAACATGGCACATATGATTTACTTCTGAGAACTAAGCATTGTTTGCAGAGGTTTTGCAGCTATCTCCTTTCCTTCAGTTTTTGTGCTAACATTCGTATCTCTCATACTAGCATTTCCTATATAGGAAAGCATAACCGGGGGTATAGCACCTAAGTCTTTAAACCTAAATGAAACAACATGGCAACTATGATTTACTTCTGAGAACTAAGCATTGTGTGCAGAGGTTTTGCAGCTATCTCCTTTCCTTCAGTTTTTGTGCTAACATTCGTATCTCCAGAACTAGCATTTCTTATACAGGAAAGCATAACCGAGGGTATAGCACCTAACTCTTTAAACCTAAATGAAACAACATGGCACCTATGATTTACTTCTGAGAACTAAGCATTGTGTGCAGAGATTTTGCAGCTATCTCCTTTCCTTCAGTTTTTGTGCTTACATTCATATCTCTCATACTAGCATTTCCTATATAGGAAAGCATAACCGAGGGTATAGCACCTAACTCTTTAAACGTACATGAAATAACATGGCACATATGATTTACTTCTGAGAACTAAGCATTGTTTGCAGAGGTTTTGCAGCTATCTCCTTTCCTTCAGTTTTTGTGCTAACATTTGTATCTCTCATACTAGCATTTCCTATATAGGAAAGCATAACCGAGGGTATAGCACCTAAGTCTTTAAACCTAAATGAAACAACATGGCAACTATGATTTACTTCTGAGAACTAAGCATTGTGTGCAGAGATTTTGCAGCTATCTCCTTTCCTTCAGTTTTTGTGCTAACATTCGTATCTCCAGAACTAGCATTTCTTATACAGGAAAGCATAACCGAGGGTATAGCACCTAACTCTTTAAACCTAAATGAAACAACATGGGACATATGATTTACTTCTGAGAACTAAGCATTGTGTTTAGAGGTTTTGCCGCTATCTCCTTTCCTTCAGTTTTTGTGCTAACATTCCTATATCAGAACCTAGCATTTACACTATAGGATATGATTCCCGCGGGTATAGCACCTAACTCTTTAAACCTAAATGAAACAACATGGCCATATGATTTACTTCTGAGAACTAACCATTCTGTGCAGAGATTTTTCAGCTATCTCCTGTCCTTCAGTTTTTGTGCTAACATTCCTATGTCTAAAACTAGCTTTTACACTATAGGAAAGCATTTCCGCGGGTAGAGCACCTAACTCTTTAAACCTAAATGAAACAGCATGGCACCTATGATTTACTTCTGAGAACTAAGCATTGTGTGCAGAGATTTTGCAGCTATCTCCTTTCCTTCAGTTTTTGTGCTAACATTCCTATGTCTAAAACTAGCATTTACACTATAGGAAAGCATTACCGCGGGTATAGCACCTAACTCTTTAAACCAAAATGAAACAACATGGCACATATGGTTTACTTCTGAGAACTAAGCATTGTGTGCAGAGATTTTTCAGCTATCTCCTTTCCTTCAGTTTTTGTGCTAACATTCCTATGTCTAAAACTAGCATTTACACTATAGGAAAGCATTACCGCGGGTATGGAACCTAACTCTTTAAAGCTAAATGAAACAACATGGCACATATGATTTACTTCTGAGAACTAAGCATCGTGTGCAGAGGTTTTGCAGCTATCTCCTTTCCTTCAGTTTTTGTGCAAACATTCCTATATCAGAACCTAGCATTTACACGATAGGATAGGATTACCGCGGGTATAGCACCTAACTCTTTAAACCTAAATGAAACAACATGGCACCTATGATTTACTTCTGAGAACTAAGCATTGTGTGCAGAGATTTTGCAGCTATCTCCTTTCCTTCAGTTTTTTTGCTAACATTCGTATCTCCAGAACTAGCATTTCTTATACAGGAGAGCATAACCGAGGGTATAGCACCTAACTCTTTAAACCTAAATGAAACAACATGGGACATATGATTTACTTCTGAGAACTAAGCATTGTGTGCAGAGGTTTTGCAGCTATCCTCTTTCCTTCAGTTTTTGTGCTAACATTCCTATATCAGAACCTAGCATTTACACTATAGGATAGGATTACCGCGGGTATAGCTCCTAACTCTTTAACCCTAAATGAAACAACATGGCCATATGATTTACTTCTGAGAACTAACCATTCTGTGCAGAGATTTTTCAGCTATCTCCTTTCCTTCAGTTTTTGTGCTAACATTCCTATGTCTAAAACTAGCTTTTACACTATAGGAAAGCATTACCTGGGGTATAGCACCTAACTCTTTAAACCTAAATGAAACAACATGGCACATATGATTTACTTCTTAGAACTAACCATTGTGTGCAGAGATTTTGCAGCTATCTCCTTTCCTTCAGTTTTTGTGCTAACATTCGTATCTCTCATACTAGCATTTCCTATATAGGAAAGCATAACCGAGGGTCTAGCACCTAACTCTTTAAACCTACATGAAATAACATGGCACATATGATTTACTTCTGAGAACTAAGCATTGTGTGCAGAGATTTTGCAGCTATCTCCTTTCCTTCAGTTTTTGTGCTAACATTCGTATCTCTCATACTAGCATTTCCTATATAGGAAAGCATAACCGAGGGTATAGCACATAAGTCTTTAAACCTAAATGAAACAACATGGCAACTATGATTTACTTCTGAGAACTAAGCATTGTGTGCAGAGATTTTGCAGCTATCTCCTTTCCTTCAGTTTTTGTGCTAACATTCGTATCTCCAGATCTAGCATTTCTTATACAGGAAAGCATAACCGAGGGTATAGCACCTAACTCTTTAAACCTAAATGAAACAACATGGGACATATGATTTACTTCTGAGAACTAAGCATTGTGTGCAGAGGTTTTGCAGCTATCTCCTTTCCTTCAGTTTTTGTGCTAACATTCCTATATCAGAACCTAGCATTTACACTATAGGATAGGATTACCGCGGGTATAGCACCTAACTCTTTAAACCTAAATGAAACAACATGGCCATATGATTTACTTCTGAGAACTAACCGTTCTGTGCAGAGATTTTTCAGCTATCTCCTTTCCTTCAGTTTTTGTGCTTACATTCCTATGTCTAAAACTAGCTTTTACACTATAGGAAAGCATTACCGCGGGTAGAGCACCTAACTCTTTAAACCTAAATGAAACAACATGGCACCTTTGATTTACTTCTGAGAACTAAGCATTGTGTGCAGAGATTTTGCAGCTATCTCCTTTCCTTCAGTTTTTGTGCTTACATTCGTATCTCTCATACTAGCATTTCCTATATAGGAAAGCATAACCGAGGGTATAGCACCTAACTCTTTAAACCTACATGAAATAACATGGCACATATGATTTACTTCTGAGAACTAAGCATTGTTTGCAGAGGTTTTGCAGCTATCTCCTTTCCTTCAGTTTTTGTGCTAACATTCGTATCTCTCATACTAGCATTTCCTATATAGGAAAGCATAACCGAGGGTATAGCACCTAAGTCTTTAAACCTAAATGAAACAACATGGCAACTATGATTTACTTCTGAGAACTAAGCATTGTGTGCAGAGATTTTGCAGCTATCTCCTTTCCTTCAGTTTTTGTGCTAACATTCGTATCTCCAGAACTAGCATTTCTTATACAGCAAAGCATAACCGAGGGTATAGCACCTAACTCTTTAAACCTAAATGAAACAACATGGGACATATGATTTACTTCTGAGAACTAAGCATTGTGTGCAGAGGTTTTGCAGCTATCTCCTTTCCTTCAGTTATTGTGCTAACATTCCTATATCAGAACCTAGCATTTACACTATAGGATATGATTCCCGCGGGTATAGCACCTAACTCTTTAAACCTAAATGAAACAACATGGCCATATGATTTACTTCTGAGAACTAACCATTCTGTGCAGAGATTTTTCAGCTATCTCCTGTCCTTCAGTTTTTGTGCTAACATTCCTATGTCTAAAACTAGCTTTTACACTATAGGAAAGCATTTCCGCGGGTAGAGCACCTAACTCTTTAAACCTAAATGAAACAGCATGGCACCTATGATTTACTTCTGAGAACTAAGCATTGTGTGCAGAGATTTTGCAGCTATCTCCTTTCCTTCAGTTTTTGTGCTAACATTCGTATCTCCAGAACTAGCATTTCTTATACAGGAGAGCATAACCGAGGGTATAGCACCTAACTCTTTAAACCTAAATGAAACAACATGGGACATATGATTTACTTCTGAGAACTAAGCATTGTGTGCAGAGGTTTTGCAGCTACCTCCTTTCCTTCAGTTTTTGTGCTAACATTCCTATATCAGAACCTAGCATTTACACTATAGGATAGGATTACCACGGTATAGCACCTAACTCTTTAAACCTAAATGAAACAACATGGCCATATGATTTACTTCTGAGAACTAACCATTCTGTGCAGAGATTTTTCAGCTATCTCCTTTCCTTCAGTTTTTGTGCTAACATTCCTATGTCTAAAACTAGCTTTTACACTATAGGAAAGCATTATCTGGGGTATAGCACCCTAACTCTTTAAACCTAAATGAAACAACATGGCACATATGATTTACTTCTGAGAACTAAGCAATGTGTGCAGAGATTTTGCAGCTATCCCCTTTCCTTCAGTTTTAGTGCTAACATTCATATCTCCAGAACTAGCATTTCCTATACAGGAAAGCATAACCGAGGGTATAGCACTAACTCTTTAAACCTACATGAAATAACTTGGCACATATGATTTACTTCTGAGAACTAAGCATTGTGTGCAGAGGTTTTGCAGCTATCTCCTTTCCTTCAGTTTTTGTGCTAACATTCGTATCTCTCATACTAGCATTTCCTATATAGGAAACCATAACCGACGGTATAGCACCTAAGTCTTTAAACCTAAATGAAACAACATGGCAACTATGATTTACTTCTGAGAGCTAAGCATTGTGTGCAGAGATTTTGCAGCTATCTCCATTCCTTCAGTTTTTGTGCTAACATTCGTATCTCCAGAACTAGCATTTCTTATACAGGAAAGCAAAACCGAGGGTATAGCACCTAACTCTTTAAACCTAAATGAAACAACATGGGACATATGATTTACTTCTGAGAACTAAGCATTGTGTGCAGAGGTTTTGCAGCTATCTCCTTTCCTTCAGTTTTTGTGCTAACATTCCTATATCAGAACCTAGCATTTACACTATAGGATAGGATTACCGCGGGTATAGCACCTAACTCTTTAAACCTAAATGAAACAACATGGCCATATGATTTACTTCTGAGAACTAACCATTCTGTGCAGAGATTTTTCAGCTATCTCCTTTCCTTCAGTTTTTGTGCTAACATTCCTATGTCTAAAACTAGCTTTTACACTATAGGAAAGCATTTCCGCGGGTAGAGCACCTAACTCTTTAAACCTAAATGAAACAACATGGCACCTATGATTTACTTCTGAGAACTAAGCATTGTGTGCAGAGATTTTGCAGCTATCTCCTTTCCTTCAGTTTTTGTGCTAACATTAGTATCTCTCATACTAGCATTTCCTATATAGGAAAGCATAACCGAGGGTATAGCACATAAGTCTTTAAACCTAAATGAAACAACATGGCAACTATGATTTACTTCTGAGAACTAAGCATTGTGTGCAGAGATTTTGCAGCTATCTCCTTTCCTTCAGTTTTTGTGCTAACATTCGTATCTCCAGATCTAGCATTTCTTATACAGGAAAGCATAACCGAGGGTATAGCACCTAACTCTTTAAACCTAAATGAAACAACATGGGACATATGATTTACTTCTGAGAACTAAGCATTGTGTGCAGAGGTTTTGCAGCTATCTCCTTTCCTTCAGTTTTTGTGCTAACATTCCTATATCAGAACCTAGCATTTACACTATAGGATAGGATTACCGCGGGTATAGCACCTAACTCTTTAAACCTAAATGAAACAACATGGCTATATGATTTACTTCTGAGAACTAACCATTCTGTGCAGAGATTTTTCAGCTATCTCCTTTCCTTCAGTTTTTGTGCTAACATTCCTATGTCTAAAACTAGCTTTTACACTATAGGAAAGCATTACCGCGGGTAGAGCACCTAACTCTTTAAACCTAAATGAAACAACATGGCACCTATGATTTACTTCTGAGAACTAAGCATTGTGTGCAGAGATTTTGCAGCTATCTCCTTTCCTTCAGTTTTTGTGCTTACATTCATATCTCTCATACTAGCATTTCCTATATAGGAAAGCATAACCGAGGGTATAGCACCTAACTCTTTAAACGTACATGAAATAACATGGCACATATGATTTACTTCTGAGAACTAAGCATTGTGTGCAGAGGTTTTGCCGCTATCTCCTTTCCTTCAGTTTTTGTGCTAACATTCCTATATCAGAACCTAGCATTTACACTATAGGATATGATTCCCGCGGGTATAGCACCTAACTCTTTAAACCTAAATGAAACAACATGGCCATATGATTTACTTCTGAGAACTAACCATTCTGTGCAGAGATTTTTCAGCTATCTCCTGTCCTTCAGTTTTTGTGCTAACATTCCTATGTCTAAAACTAGCTTTTACACTATAGGAAAGCATTTCCGCGGGTAGAGCACCTAACTCTTTAAACCTAAATGAAACAGCATGGCACCTATGATTTACTTCTGAGAACTAAGCATTGTGTGCAGAGATTTTGCAGCTATCTCCTTTCCTTCAGTTTTTGTGCTAACATTCCTATGTCTAAAACTAGCATTTACACTATAGGAAAGCATTACCGCGGGTATAGCACCTAACTCTTTAAACCAAAATGAAACAACATGGCACATATGGTTTACTTCTGAGAACTAAGCATTGTGTGCAGAGATTTTTCAGCTACCTCCTTTCCTTCAGTTTTTGTGCTAACATTCCTATGTCTAAAACTAGCATTTACACTATAGGAAAGCATTACCGCGGGTATGGAACCTAACTCTTTAAAGCTAAATGAAACAACATGGCACATATGATTTACTTCTGAGAACTAAGCATCGTGTGCAGAGGTTTTGCAGCTATCTCCTTTCCTTCAGTTTTTGTGCAAACATTCCTATATCAGAACCTAGCATTTACACGATAGGATAGGATTACCGCGGGTATAGCACCTAACTCTTTAAACCTAAATGAAACAACATGGCACCTATGATTTACTTCTGAGAACTAAGCATTGTGTGCAGAGATTTTGCAGCTATCTCCTTTCCTTCAGTTTTTTTTTGCTAACATTCGTATCTCCAGAACTAGCATTTCTTATACAGGAGAGCATAACCGAGGGTATAGCACCTAACTCTTTAACCCTAAATGAAACAACATGGCCATATGATTTACTTCTGAGAACTAACCATTCTGTGCAGAGATTTTTCAGCTATCTCCTTTCCTTCAGTTTTTGTGCTAACATTCCTATGTCTAAAACTAGCTTTTACACTATAGGAAAGCATTACCTGGGGTATAGCACCTAACTCTTTAAACCTAAATGAAACAACATGGCACATATGATTTATTTCTTAGAACTAACCATTGTGTGCAGAGATTTTGCAGCTATCTCCTTTCCTTCAGTTTTTGTGCTAACATTCGTATCTCTCATACTAGCATTTCCTATATAGGAAAGCATAACCGAGGGTCTAGCACCTAACTCTTTAAACCTACATGAAATAACATGGCACATATGATTTACTTCTGAGAACTAAGCATTGTGTGTAGAGGTTTTGCAGCTATCTCCTTTCCTTCAGTTTTTGTGCTAACATTCGTATCTCTCATACTAGCATTTCCTATATAGGAAAGCATAACCGAGGGTATAGCACATAAGTCTTTAAACCTAAATGAAACAACATGGCAACTATGATTTACTTCTGAGAACTAAGCATTGTGTGCAGAGATTTTGCAGCTATCTCCTTTCCTTCAGTTTTTGTGCTAACATTCGTATCTCCAGATCTAGCATTTCTTATACAGGAAAGCATAACCGAGGGTATAGCACCTAACTCTTTAAACCTAAATGAAACAACATGGGACATATGATTTACTTCTGAGAACTAAGCATTGTGTGCAGAGGTTTTGCAGCTATCCTCTTTCCTTCAGGTTTTGTGCTAACATTCCTATATCAGAACCTAGCATTTACACTATAGGATAGGATTACCGCGGGTATAGCTCCTAACTCTTTAACCCTAAATGAAACAACATGGCCATATGATTTACTTCTGAGAACTAACCATTCTGTGCAGAGATTTTTCAGCTATCTCCTTTCCTTCAGTTTTTGTGCTAACATTCCTATGTCTAAAACTAGCTTTTACACTATAGGAAAGCATTACCTGGGGTATAGCACCTAACTCTTTAAACCTAAATGAAACAACATGGCACATATGATTTACTTCTTAGAACTAACCATTGTGTGCAGAGATTTTGCAGCTATCTCCTTTCTTTCAGTTTTTGTGCTAACATTCGTATCTCTCATACTAGCATTTCCTATATAGGAAAGCATAACCGAGGGTCTAGCACCTAACTCTTTAAACCTACATGAAATAACATGGCACATATGATTTACTTCTGAGAACTAAGCATTGTGTGCAGAGATTTTGCAGCTATCTCCTTTCCTTCAGTTTTTGTGCTAACATTCGTATCTCTCATACTAGCATTTCCTATATAGGAAAGCATAACCGAGGGTATAGCACATAAGTCTTTAAACCTAAATGAAACAACATGGCAACTATGATTTACTTCTGAGAACTAAGCATTGTGTGCAGAGATTTTGCAGCTATCTCCTTTCCTTCAGTTTTTGTGCTAACATTCGTATCTCCAGATCTAGCATTTCTTATACAGGAAAGCATAACCGAGGGTATAGCACCTAACTCTTTAAACCTAAATGAAACAACATGGGACATATGATTTACTTCTGAGAACTAAGCATTGTGTGCAGAGGTTTTGCAGCTATCTCCTTTCCTTCAGTTTTTGTGCTAACATTCCTATATCAGAACCTAGCATTTACACTATAGGATAGGATTACCGCGGGTATAGCACCTAACTCTTTAAACCTAAATGAAACAACATGGCCATATGATTTACTTCTGAGAACTAACCGTTCTGTGCAGAGATTTTTCAGCTATCTCCTTTCCTTCAGTTTTTGTGCTAACATTCCTATGTCTAAAACTAGCTTTTACACTATAGGAAAGCATTACCGCGGGTAGAGCCCCTAACTCTTTAAACCTAAATGAAACAACATGGCACCTTTGATTTACTTCTGAGAACTAAGCATTGTGTGCAGAGATTTTGCAGCTATCTCCTTTCCTTCAGTTTTTGTGCTTACATTCGTATCTCTCATATTAGCATTTCCTATATAGGAAAGCATAACCGAGGGTATAGCACCTAACTCTTTAAACCTACATGAAATAACATGGCACATATGATTTACTTCTGAGAACTAAGCATTGTTTGCAGAGGTTTTGCAGCTATCTCCTTTCCTTCAGTTTTTGTGCTAACATTCGTATCTCTCATACTAGCATTTCCTATATAGGAAAGCATAACCGAGGGTATAGCACCTAAGTCTTTAAACCTAAATGAAACAACATGGCAACTATGATTTACTTCTGAGAACTAAGCATTGTGTGCAGAGATTTTGCAGCTATCTCCTTTCCTTCAGTTTTTGTGCTAACATTCGTATCTCCAGAACTAGCATTTCTTATACAGGAAAGCATAACCGAGGGTATAGCACCTAACTCTTTAAACCTAAATGAAACAACATGGGACATATGATTTACTTCTGAGAACTAAGCATTGTGTGCAGAGGTTTTGCAGCTATCTCCTTTCCTTCAGTTATTGTGCTAACATTCCTATATCAGAACCTAGCATTTACACTATAGGATATGATTCCCGCGGGTATAGCACCTAACTCTTTAAACCTAAATGAAACAACATGGCCATATGATTTACTTCTGAGAACTAACCATTCTGTGCAGAGATTTTTCAGCTATCTCCTGTCCTTCAGTTTTTGTGCTAACATTCCTATGTCTAAAACTAGCTTTTACACTATAGGAAAGCATTACCGCGGGTAGAGCACCTAACTCTTTAAACCTAAATGAAACAACATGGCACCTATGATTTACTTCTGAGAACTAAGCATTGTGTGCCGAGATTTTGCAGCTATCTCCTTTCCTTCAGTTTTTGTGCTTACATTCGTATCTCTCATACTAGCATTTCCTATATAGGAAAGCATAACCGAGGGTATAGCACCTAACTCTTTAAACCTAAATGAAACAACATGGCACCTATGATTTACTTCTGAGAACTAAGCATTGTGTGCAGAGATTTTGCAGCTATCTCCTTTCCTTCAGTTTTTGTGCTAACATTCGTATCTCCAGAACTAGCATTTCTTATACAGGAGAGCATAACCGAGGGTATAGCACCTAACTCTTTAAACCTAAATGAAACAACATGGGACATATGATTTACTTCTGAGAACTAAGCATTTTGTGCAGAGGTTTTGCAGCTATCTCCTTTCCTTCAGTTTTTGTGCTAACATTCCTATATCAGAACCTAGCATTTACACTATAGGATAGGATTACCGCGGGTATAGCACCTAACTCTTTAAACCTAAATGAAACAACATGGCCATATGATTTACTTCTGAGAACTCACCATTCTGTGCAGAGATTTTGCAGCTATCTCCTTTCCTTCAGTTTTTGTGCTAACATTCGTATCTCCAGAACTAGCATTTCTTATACAGGAGAGCATAACCGAGGGTATAGCACCTAACTCTTTAAACCTAAATGAAACAACATGGGACATATGATTTACTTCTGAGAACTAAGCATTGTGTGCAGAGGTTTTGCAGCTATCTCCTTTCCTTCAGTTTTTGTGCTAACATTCCTATATCAGAACCTAGCATTTACACTATAGGATAGGATTACCGTGGGTATAGCACCTAACTCTTTAAACCTAAATGAAACAACATGGCCATATGATTTACTTCTGAGAACTAACCATTCTGTGCAGAGATTTTTCAGCTATCTCCTTTCCTTCAGTTTTTGTGCTAACATTCCTATGTCTAAAACTAGCTTTTACACTATAGGAAAGCATTACCTGGGGTATAGCACCTAACTCTTTAAACCTAAATGAAACAACATGGCACATATGATTTACTTCTGAGAACTAAGCAATGTATGCAGAGATTTTGCAGCCATCCCCTTTCCTTTAGTTTTAGTGCTAACATTCATATCTCCAGAACTAGCATTTCCTATACAGGAAAGCATAACCGAGGGTAGCACCTAACTCTTTAAACCTAAATGAAACAACATGGCGCATATGATTTACTTCTTAGAACTAACCATTGTGTGCAGAGATTTTGCAGCTATCTCCTTTCCTTCAGTTTTTGTGCTAACATTCGTATCTCTCATACTAGCATTTCCTATATAGGAAAGCATAACCGAGGGTATAGCACCTAACTCTTTAAACCTACATGAAATAACATGGCATATATGATTTACTTCTGAGAACTAAGCATTGTGTGCAGAGATTTTTCAGCTATCTCCTGTCCTTCAGTTTTTGTGCTAACATTCCTATGTCTAAAACTAGCTTTTACACTATAGGAAAGCATTTCCGCGGGTAGAGCACCTAACTCTTTAAACCTAAATGAAACAGCATGGCACCTATGATTTACTTCTGAGAACTAAGCATTGTGTGCAGAGATTTTGCAGCTATCTCCTTTCCTTCAGTTTTTGTGCTAACATTCCTATGTCTAAAACTAGCATTTACACTATAGGAAAGCATTACCGCGGGTATAGCACCTAACTCTTTAAACCAAAATGAAACAACATGGCACATATGGTTTACTTCTGAGAACTAAGCATTGTGTGCAGAGATTTTTCAGCTATCTCCTTTCCTTCAGTTTTTGTGCTAACATTCCTATGTCTAAAACTAGCATTTACACTATAGGAAAGCATTACCGCGGGTATGGAACCTAACTCTTTAAAGCTAAATGAAACAACATGGCACATATGATTTACTTCTGAGAACTAAGCATCGTGTGCAGAGGTTTTGCAGCTATCTCCTTTCCTTCAGTTTTTGTGCAAACATTCCTATATCAGAACCTAGCATTTACACGATAGGATAGGATTACCGCGGGTATAGCACCTAACTCTTTAAACCTAAATGAAACAACATGGCACCTATGATTTACTTCTGAGAACTAAGCATTGTGTGCAGAGATTTTGCAGCTATCTCCTTTCCTTCAGTTTTTTTGCTAACATTCGTATCTCCAGAACTAGCATTTCTTATACAGGAGAGCATAACCGAGGGTATAGCACCTAACTCTTTAAACCTAAATGAAACAACATGGGACATATGATTTACTTCTGAGAACTAAGCATTGTGTGCAGAGGTTTTGCAGCTATCCTCTTTCCTTCAGTTTTTGTGCTAACATTCCTATATCAGAACCTAGCATTTACACTATAGGATAGGATTACCGCGGGTATAGCTCCTAACTCTTTAACCCTAAATGAAACAACATGGCCATATGATTTACTTCTGAGAACTAACCATTCTGTGCAGAGATTTTTCAGCTATCTCCTTTCCTTCAGTTTTTGTGCTAACATTCCTATGTCTAAAACTAGCTTTTACACTATAGGAAAGCATTACCTGGGGTATAGCACCTAACTCTTTAAACCTAAATGAAACAACATGGCACATATGATTTACTTCTTAGAACTAACCATTGTGTGCAGAGATTTTGCAGCTATCTCCTTTCTTTCAGTTTTTGTGCTAACATTCGTATCTCTCATACTAGCATTTCCTATATAGGAAAGCATAACCGAGGGTCTAGCACCTAACTCTTTAAACCTACATGAAATAACATGGCACATATGATTTACTTCTGAGAACTAAGCATTGTGTGCAGAGATTTTGCAGCTATCTCCTTTCCTTCAGTTTTTGTGCTAACATTCGTATCTCTCATACTAGCATTTCCTATATAGGAAAGCATAACCGAGGGTATAGCACATAAGTCTTTAAACCTAAATGAAACAACATGGCAACTATGATTTACTTCTGAGAACTAAGCATTGTGTGCAGAGATTTTGCAGCTATCTCCTTTCCTTCAGTTTTTGTGCTAACATTCGTATCTCCAGATCTAGCATTTCTTATACAGGAAAGCATAACCGAGGGTATAGCACCTAACTCTTTAAACCTAAATGAAACAACATGGGACATATGATTTACTTCTGAGAACTAAGCATTGTGTGCAGAGGTTTTGCAGCTATCTCCTTTCCTTCAGTTTTTGTGCTAACATTCCTATATCAGAACCTAGCATTTACACTATAGGATAGGATTACCGCGGGTATAGCACCTAACTCTTTAAACCTAAATGAAACAACATGGCCATATGATTTACTTCTGAGAACTAACCGTTCTGTGTAGAGATTTTTCAGCTATCTCCTTTCCTTCAGTTTTTGTGCTAACATTCCTATGTCTAAAACTAGCTTTTACACTTTAGGAAAGCATTACCGCGGGTAGAGCCCCTAACTCTTTAAACCTAAATGAAACAACATGGCACCTTTGATTTACTTCTGAGAACTAAGCATTGTGTGCAGAGATTTTGCAGCTATCTCCTTTCCTTCAGTTTTTGTGCTTACATTCGTATCTCTCATATTAGCATTTCCTATATAGGAAAGCATAACCGAGGGTATAGCACCTAACTCTTTAAACCTACATGAAATAACATGGCACATATGATTTACTTCTGAGAACTAAGCATTGTTTGCAGAGGTTTTGCAGCTATCTCCTTTCCTTCAGTTTTTGTGCTAACATTCGTATCTCTCATACTAGCATTTCCTATATAGGAAAGCATAACCGAGGGTATAGCACCTAAGTCTTTAAACCTAAATGAAACAACATGGCAACTATGATTTACTTCTGAGAACTAAGCATTGTGTGCAGAGATTTTGCAGCTATCTCCTTTCCTTCAGTTTTTGTGCTAACATTCGTATCTCCAGAACTAGCATTTCTTATACAGGAAAGCATAACCGAGGGTATAGCACCTAACTCTTTAAACCTAAATGAAACAACATGGGACATATGATTTACTTCTGAGAACTAAGCATTGTGTGCAGAGGTTTTGCAGCTATCTCCTTTCCTTCAGTTATTGTGCTAACATTCCTATATCAGAACCTAGCATTTACACTATAGGATATGATTCCCGCGGGTATAGCACCTAACTCTTTAAACCTAAATGAAACAACATGGCCATATGATTTACTTCTGAGAACTAACCATTCTGTGCAGAGATTTTTCAGCTATCTCCTGTCCTTCAGTTTTTGTGCTAACATTCCTATGTCTAAAACTAGCTTTTACACTATAGGAAAGCATTTCCGCGGGTAGAGCACCTAACTCTTTAAACCTAAATGAAACAGCATGGCACCTATGATTTACTTCTGAGAACTAAGCATTGTGTGCAGAGATTTTGCAGCTATCTCCTTTCCTTCAGTTTTTGTGCTAACATTCGTATCTCCAGAACTAGCATTTCTTATACAGGAGAGCATAACCGAGGGTATAGCACCTAACTCTTTAAACCTAAATGAAACAACATGGGACATATGATTTACTTCTGAGAACTAAGCATTGTG
Organism: Dasypus novemcinctus; assembly: GCF_030445035.2. Classification (NCBI taxonomy): domain Eukaryota; kingdom Metazoa; phylum Chordata; class Mammalia; order Cingulata; family Dasypodidae; genus Dasypus; species Dasypus novemcinctus. The sequence goes on along the minus strand of NW_026688252.1, from coordinate 8,312 downwards.
TGCAGAGGTTTTGCAGCTACCTCCTTTCCTTCAGTTTTTGTGCTAACATTCCTATATCAGAACCTAGCATTTACACTATAGGATAGGATTACCACGGGTATAGCACCTAACTCTTTAAACCTAAATGAAACAACATGGCCATATGATTTACTTCTGAGAACTAACCATTCTGTGCAGAGATTTTTCAGCTATCTCCTTTCCTTCAGTTTTTGTGCTAACATTCCTATGTCTAAAACTAGCTTTTACACTATAGGAAAGCATTATCTGGGGTATAGCACCTAACTCTTTAAACCTAAATGAAACAACATGGCACATATGATTTACTTCTGAGAACTAAGCAATGTGTGCAGAGATTTTGCAGCTATCCCCTTTCCTTCAGTTTTAGTGCTAACATTCATATCTCCAGAACTAGCATTTCCTATACAGGAAAGCATAACCGAGGGTATAGCACCTAACTCTTTAAACCTACATGAAATAACATGGCACATATGATTTACTTCTGAGAACTAAGCATTGTGTGCAGAGGTTTTGCAGCTATCTCCTTTCCTTCAGTTTTTGTGCTAACATTCGTATCTCTCATACTAGCATTTCCTATATAGGAAACCATAACCGACGGTATAGCACCTAAGTCTTTAAACCTAAATGAAACAACATGGCAACTATGATTTACTTCTGAGAGCTAAGCATTGTGTGCAGAGATTTTGCAGCTATCTCCTTTCCTTCAGTTTTTGTGCTAACATTCGTATCTCCAGAACTAGCATTTCTTATACAGGAAAGCAAAACCGAGGGTATAGCACCTAACTCTTTAAACCTAAATGAAACAACATGGGACATATGATTTACTTCTGAGAACTAAGCATTGTGTGCAGAGGTTTTGCAGCTATCTCCTTTCCTTCAGTTTTTGTGCTAACATTCCTATATCAGAACCTAGCATTTACACTATAGGATAGGATTACCGCGGGTATAGCACCTAACTCTTTAAACCTAAATGAAACAACATGGCCATATGATTTACTTCTGAGAACTAACCATTCTGTGCAGAGATTTTTCAGCTATCTCCTTTCCTTCAGTTTTTGTGCTAACATTCCTATGTCTAAAACTAGCTTTTACACTATAGGAAAGCATTTCCGCGGGTAGAGCACCTAACTCTTTAAACCTAAATGAAACAACATGGCACCTATGATTTACTTCTGAGAACTAAGCATTGTGTGCAGAGATTTTGCAGCTATCTCCTTTCCTTCAGTTTTTGTGCTAACATTCGTATCTCCAGAACTAGCATTTCTTATACAGGAGAGCATAACCGAGGGTATAGCACCTAACTCTTTAAACCTAAATGAAACAACATGGGACATATGATTTACTTCTGAGAACTAAGCATTGTGTGCAGAGGTTTTGCAGCTACCTCCTTTCCTTCAGTTTTTGTGCTAACATTCCTATATCAGAACCTAGCATTTACACTATAGGATAGGATTACCACGGGTATAGCACCTAACTCTTTAAACCTAAATGAAACAACATGGCCATATGATTTACTTCTGAGAACTAACCATTCTGTGCAGAGATTTTTCAGCTATCTCCTTTCCTTCAGTTTTTGTGCTAACATTCCTATGTCTAAAACTAGCTTTTACACTATAGGAAAGCATTATCTGGGGTATAGCACCTAACTCTTTAAACCTAAATGAAACAACATGGCACATATGATTTACTTCTGAGAACTAAGCAATGTGTGCAGAGATTTTGCAGCTATCCCCTTTCCTTCAGTTTTAGTGCTAACATTCATATCTCCAGAACTAGCATTTCCTATACAGGAAAGCATAACCGAGGGTATAGCACCTAACTCTTTAAACCTACATGAAATAACTTGGCACATATGATTTACTTCTGAGAACTAAGCATTGTGTGCAGAGGTTTTGCAGCTATCTCCTTTCCTTCAGTTTTTGTGCTAACATTCGTATCTCTCATACTAGCATTTCCTATATAGGAAACCATAACCGACGGTATAGCACCTAAGTCTTTAAACCTAAATGAAACAACATGGCAACTATGATTTACTTCTGAGAGCTAAGCATTGTGTGCAGAGATTTTGCAGCTATCTCCATTCCTTCAGTTTTTGTGCTAACATTCGTATCTCCAGAACTAGCATTTCTTATACAGGAAAGCAAAACCGAGGGTATAGCACCTAACTCTTTAAACCTAAATGAAACAACATGGGACATATGATTTACTTCTGAGAACTAAGCATTGTGTGCAGAGGTTTTGCAGCTATCTCCTTTCCTTCAGTTTTTGTGCTAACATTCCTATATCAGAACCTAGCATTTACACTATAGGATAGGATTACCGCGGGTATAGCACCTAACTCTTTAAACCTAAATGAAACAACATGGCCATATGATTTACTTCTGAGAACTAACCATTCTGTGCAGAGATTTTTCAGCTATCTCCTTTCCTTCAGTTTTTGTGCTAACATTCCTATGTCTAAAACTAGCTTTTACACTATAGGAAAGCATTTCCGCGGGTAGAGCACCTAACTCTTTAAACCTAAATGAAACAACATGGCACCTATGATTTACTTCTGAGAACTAAGCATTGTGTGCAGAGATTTTGCAGCTATCTCCTTTCCTTCAGTTTTTGTGCTAACATTAGTATCTCTCATACTAGCATTTCCTATATAGGAAAGCATAACCGAGGGTATAGCACATAAGTCTTTAAACCTAAATGAAACAACATGGCAACTATGATTTACTTCTGAGAACTAAGCATTGTGTGCAGAGATTTTGCAGCTATCTCCTTTCCTTCAGTTTTTGTGCTAACATTCGTATCTCCAGATCTAGCATTTCTTATACAGGAAAGCATAACCGAGGGTATAGCACCTAACTCTTTAAACCTAAATGAAACAACATGGGACATATGATTTACTTCTGAGAACTAAGCATTGTGTGCAGAGGTTTTGCAGCTATCTCCTTTCCTTCAGTTTTTGTGCTAACATTCCTATATCAGAACCTAGCATTTACACTATAGGATAGGATTACCGCGGGTATAGCACCTAACTCTTTAAACCTAAATGAAACAACATGGCTATATGATTTACTTCTGAGAACTAACCATTCTGTGCAGAGATTTTTCAGCTATCTCCTTTCCTTCAGTTTTTGTGCTAACATTCCTATGTCTAAAACTAGCTTTTACACTATAGGAAAGCATTACCGCGGGTAGAGCACCTAACTCTTTAAACCTAAATGAAACAACATGGCACCTATGATTTACTTCTGAGAACTAAGCATTGTGTGCAGAGATTTTGCAGCTATCTCCTTTCCTTCAGTTTTTGTGCTTACATTCATATCTCTCATACTAGCATTTCCTATATAGGAAAGCATAACCGAGGGTATAGCACCTAACTCTTTAAACGTACATGAAATAACATGGCACATATGATTTACTTCTGAGAACTAAGCATTGTGTGCAGAGGTTTTGCCGCTATCTCCTTTCCTTCAGTTTTTGTGCTAACATTCCTATATCAGAACCTAGCATTTACACTATAGGATATGATTCCCGCGGGTATAGCACCCAACTCTTTAAACCTAAATGAAACAACATGGCCATATGATTTACTTCTGAGAACTAACCATTCTGTGCAGAGATTTTTCAGCTATCTCCTGTCCTTCAGTTTTTGTGCTAACATTCCTATGTCTAAAACTAGCTTTTACACTATAGGAAAGCATTTCCGCGGGTAGAGCACCTAACTCTTTAAACCTAAATGAAACAGCATGGCACCTATGATTTACTTCTGAGAACTAAGCATTGTGTGCAGAGATTTTGCAGCTATCTCCTTTCCTTCAGTTTTTGTGCTAACATTCCTATGTCTAAAACTAGCATTTACACTATAGGAAAGCATTACCGCGGGTATAGCACCTAACTCTTTAAACCAAAATGAAACAACATGGCACATATGGTTTACTTCTGAGAACTAAGCATTGTGTGCAGAGATTTTTCAGCTACCTCCTTTCCTTCAGTTTTTGTGCTAACATTCCTATGTCTAAAACTAGCATTTACACTATAGGAAAGCATTACCGCGGGTATGGAACCTAACTCTTTAAAGCTAAATGAAACAACATGGCACATATGATTTACTTCTGAGAACTAAGCATCGTGTGCAGAGGTTTTGCAGCTATCTCCTTTCCTTCAGTTTTTGTGCAAACATTCCTATATCAGAACCTAGCATTTACACGATAGGATAGGATTACCGCGGGTATAGCACCTAACTCTTTAAACCTAAATGAAACAACATGGCACCTATGATTTACTTCTGAGAACTAAGCATTGTGTGCAGAGATTTTGCAGCTATCTCCTTTCCTTCAGTTTTTTTTTGCTAACATTCGTATCTCCAGAACTAGCATTTCTTATACAGGAGAGCATAACCGAGGGTATAGCACCTAACTCTTTAACCCTAAATGAAACAACATGGCCATATGATTTACTTCTGAGAACTAACCATTCTGTGCAGAGATTTTTCAGCTATCTCCTTTCCTTCAGTTTTTGTGCTAACATTCCTATGTCTAAAACTAGCTTTTACACTATAGGAAAGCATTACCTGGGGTATAGCACCTAACTCTTTAAACCTAAATGAAACAACATGGCACATATGATTTACTTCTTAGAACTAACCATTGTGTGCAGAGATTTTGCAGCTATCTCCTTTCCTTCAGTTTTTGTGCTAACATTCGTATCTCTCATACTAGCATTTCCTATATAGGAAAGCATAACCGAGGGTCTAGCACCTAACTCTTTAAACCTACATGAAATAACATGGCACATATGATTTACTTCTGAGAACTAAGCATTGTGTGTAGAGGTTTTGCAGCTATCTCCTTTCCTTCAGTTTTTGTGCTAACATTCGTATCTCTCATACTAGCATTTCCTATATAGGAAAGCATAACCGAGGGTATAGCACATAAGTCTTTAAACCTAAATGAAACAACATGGCAACTATGATTTACTTCTGAGAACTAAGCATTGTGTGCAGAGATTTTGCAGCTATCTCCTTTCCTTCAGTTTTTGTGCTAACATTCGTATCTCCAGATCTAGCATTTCTTATACAGGAAAGCATAACCGAGGGTATAGCACCTAACTCTTTAAACCTAAATGAAACAACATGGGACATATGATTTACTTCTGAGAACTAAGCATTGTGTGCAGAGGTTTTGCAGCTATCCTCTTTCCTTCAGGTTTTGTGCTAACATTCCTATATCAGAACCTAGCATTTACACTATAGGATAGGATTACCGCGGGTATAGCTCCTAACTCTTTAACCCTAAATGAAACAACATGGCCATATGATTTACTTCTGAGAACTAACCATTCTGTGCAGAGATTTTTCAGCTATCTCCTTTCCTTCAGTTTTTGTGCTAACATTCCTATGTCTAAAACTAGCTTTTACACTATAGGAAAGCATTACCTGGGGTATAGCACCTAACTCTTTAAACCTAAATGAAACAACATGGCACATATGATTTACTTCTTAGAACTAACCATTGTGTGCAGAGATTTTGCAGCTATCTCCTTTCTTTCAGTTTTTGTGCTAACATTCGTATCTCTCATACTAGCATTTCCTATATAGGAAAGCATAACCGAGGGTCTAGCACCTAACTCTTTAAACCTACATGAAATAACATGGCACATATGATTTACTACTGAGAACTAAGCATTGTGTGCAGAGATTTTGCAGCTATCTCCTTTCCTTCAGTTTTTGTGCTAACATTCGTATCTCTCATACTAGCATTTCCTATATAGGAAAGCATAACCGAGGGTATAGCACATAAGTCTTTAAACCTAAATGAAACAACATGGCAACTATGATTTACTTCTGAGAACTAAGCATTGTGTGCAGAGATTTTGCAGCTATCTCCTTTCCTTCAGTTTTTGTGCTAACATTCGTATCTCCAGATCTAGCATTTCTTATACAGGAAAGCATAACCGAGGGTATAGCACCTAACTCTTTAAACCTAAATGAAACAACATGGGACATATGATTTACTTCTGAGAACTAAGCATTGTGTGCAGAGGTTTTGCAGCTATCTCCTTTCCTTCAGTTTTTGTGCTAACATTCCTATATCAGAACCTAGCATTTACACTATAGGATAGGATTACCGCGGGTATAGCACCTAACTCTTTAAACCTAAATGAAACAACATGGCCATATGATTTACTTCTGAGAACTAACCGTTCTGTGCAGAGATTTTTCAGCTATCTCCTTTCCTTCAGTTTTTGTGCTAACATTCCTATGTCTAAAACTAGCTTTTACACTATAGGAAAGCATTACCGCGGGTAGAGCCCCTAACTCTTTAAACCTAAATGAAACAACATGGCACCTTTGATTTACTTCTGAGAACTAAGCATTGTGTGCAGAGATTTTGCAGCTATCTCCTTTCCTTCAGTTTTTGTGCTTACATTCGTATCTCTCATATTAGCATTTCCTATATAGGAAAGCATAACCGAGGGTATAGCACCTAACTCTTTAAACCTACATGAAATAACATGGCACATATGATTTACTTCTGAGAACTAAGCATTGTTTGCAGAGGTTTTGCAGCTATCTCCTTTCCTTCAGTTTTTGTGCTAACATTCGTATCTCTCATACTAGCATTTCCTATATAGGAAAGCATAACCGAGGGTATAGCACCTAAGTCTTTAAACCTAAATGAAACAACATGGCAACTATGATTTACTTCTGAGAACTAAGCATTGTGTGCAGAGATTTTGCAGCTATCTCCTTTCCTTCAGTTTTTGTGCTAACATTCGTATCTCCAGAACTAGCATTTCTTATACAGGAAAGCATAACCGAGGGTATAGCACCTAACTCTTTAAACCTAAATGAAACAACATGGGACATATGATTTACTTCTGAGAACTAAGCATTGTGTGCAGAGGTTTTGCAGCTATCTCCTTTCCTTCAGTTATTGTGCTAACATTCCTATATCAGAACCTAGCATTTACACTATAGGATATGATTCCCGCGGGTATAGCACCTAACTCTTTAAACCTAAATGAAACAACATGGCCATATGATTTACTTCTGAGAACTAACCATTCTGTGCAGAGATTTTTCAGCTATCTCCTGTCCTTCAGTTTTTGTGCTAACATTCCTATGTCTAAAACTAGCTTTTACACTATAGGAAAGCATTACCGCGGGTAGAGCACCTAACTCTTTAAACCTAAATGAAACAACATGGCACCTATGATTTACTTCTGAGAACTAAGCATTGTGTGCCGAGATTTTGCAGCTATCTCCTTTCCTTCAGTTTTTGTGCTTACATTCGTATCTCTCATACTAGCATTTCCTATATAGGAAAGCATAACCGAGGGTATAGCACCTAACTCTTTAAACCTAAATGAAACAACATGGCACCTATGATTTACTTCTGAGAACTAAGCATTGTGTGCAGAGATTTTGCAGCTATCTCCTTTCCTTCAGTTTTTGTGCTAACATTCGTATCTCCAGAACTAGCATTTCTTATACAGGAGAGCATAACCGAGGGTATAGCACCTAACTCTTTAAACCTAAATGAAACAACATGGGACATATGATTTACTTCTGAGAACTAAGCATTTTGTGCAGAGGTTTTGCAGCTATCTCCTTTCCTTCAGTTTTTGTGCTAACATTCCTATATCAGAACCTAGCATTTACACTATAGGATAGGATTACCGCGGGTATAGCACCTAACTCTTTAAACCTAAATGAAACAACATGGCCATATGATTTACTTCTGAGAACTCACCATTCTGTGCAGAGATTTTGCAGCTATCTCCTTTCCTTCAGTTTTTGTGCTAACATTCGTATCTCCAGAACTAGCATTTCTTATACAGGAGAGCATAACCGAGGGTATAGCACCTAACTCTTTAAACCTAAATGAAACAACATGGGACATATGATTTACTTCTGAGAACTAAGCATTGTGTGCAGAGGTTTTGCAGCTATCTCCTTTCCTTCAGTTTTTGTGCTAACATTCCTATATCAGAACCTAGCATTTACACTATAGGATAGGATTACCGTGGGTATAGCACCTAACTCTTTAAACCTAAATGAAACAACATGGCCATATGATTTACTTCTGAGAACTAACCATTCTGTGCAGAGATTTTTCAGCTATCTCCTTTCCTTCAGTTTTTGTGCTAACATTCCTATGTCTAAAACTAGCTTTTACACTATAGGAAAGCATTACCTGGGGTATAGCACCTAACTCTTTAAACCTAAATGAAACAACATGGCACATATGATTTACTTCTGAGAACTAAGCAATGTATGCAGAGATTTTGCAGCA